>NW_026057580.1:21271741-21450311 GCF_023721935.1 Panthera uncia
CTGAACTGGAAAGTACATGCCCCTTCACCTCTTTTCCTACTTAAGGAAATACTGCAAAAACATCCCGCCAGCCAAACACCCTCCTCTGTAAGCTCAATCTGGCACCATGGTTCGTGATCTCAGTAACGCTTTGTCAATGGTTTGTTGTTTTTGTTTTTTCTTTTACCTTTATTAATATTAAACAGGTTTTATATTGAGCTCATAGTTCTAAGTGCTTTATAATACGTTAAGATATTAATGTCCACACCCTACATGGAAAGTATTATTATCCCTACTTTACAGGTGAGGAAACTAAGGCACAGAGAAATAACTTGTGCAAGGTTGCACCCAGCTATGAAGTAGGGGAGCCAGGATTTGAATCCAGACAACTTGGGAGGACCAGAACCTGTGCCCTCAACTACTATGCCACCCTGTCTCCTATACATCTGAGGAAAGATTCTATTTTAATAGTTCTATCAGTTTCAGAAACACTAACAATCCTTCAGTTTATCAGCTTACTTTGGGTTTGTCCTTTCCCCCTTTTCTTGTAGAGTTTCAAGAACTTCTTCTCCAGACAGGACCAACTGGACTCTCTTATTTTCATGATCAAAAGACACCAACATGTATTCCACCTATTGAAAGTAAAAGAGAGATTAACCTTCTTCCAGATTCAGGTTCAGTGTGACCTTTAGGAGAAGGCAGGAAAATCAAGGTTGGAAAGGGCCCACAGTAACTAGAGACCGTCACATCTGCTTACACTGCACACAATGAGTGTTCTTTTGCATAATATGAAAACCTGGAGAAACTCGTCAGTCAACAGTGGCACTGTTTGAGGACAAGAACTTTTTCCCTAATTATTTCTTTCTCCTGCTCTATTTAATATGCTAAACAAAGGTCAAGATGCCCATTTTCACAGACTGCACTTCAAAAGAAGTATTTCAAAGCTAAGATTCTGTAAATCTCAGTTACACAAAGAAGCTGCATTTTAAAATTTATTTCCTCAAATGGCTTACTGAAGGTAAGTAGTTACCTGGGCATTCTAATCATGGTAGATTAATAACCTGCCAGTGGATAAGGATAAATGGAACTGTAAGCCCCACTATTGGAGAGTTAATTCATAATCATAAACACACCAATATGGAGAGGTTATTTTAGGAGTTTCAACAATTTACTTTTGGTTTCTCATGAGTAACTTAAGACAACTTGCCCACTCTGAAACCATACAAAATTTACAGTGTAAGGTGCACTGCTGCATTGATAACACCACCTGGTGGAATTCTGATAAAAATCAGGAGTTAAATACCAAAGTAGGTCTTTTCTGGGTGGAGTACAAATAGAACATGCTTTTGTTTTCCTGAAAACACATGCTTTAAATTATGATAGTTAGTATAAATAGTGAAGACTATGAATCACGATTTATGGTTGAAATAAAACATTACCTGTATATAAGTGAAAAGGTATGGAATCAGATCATATAGGCAAACACTTGAGAATACCCTCTGCACAAGATACCAGAACAGAGAAAAGGTAGGAAACTGGTGCCCACAAAGCATACTCAGTCAGCAGATGTATTTTGTTTGACTTATTAAAAAAAAAAAAAAAAAAAAAAAGGAAGCAACAATACATCCACTATCTCCACTATCTACCTGACATTTGACATGCAAATCCAGATTTCCAGCCTTAAAAACAAATGTCCAGGGGCACCTAGGTGGCTCAGTCAGTTAAACACTTCAGCTCAGGTCTTGAGTGATCTCAGGGTTCCTGGGTCCACGCTGACAATGCAGAGCCTGCTTGGGATTCTCCCTAACCCCCCACTCCCACCCTGGGGCCCCTTTCACGCATGCATGTGTGTGCGTGTGCGTGCTCTCTCTCTCTCCGCCCCCCCCCCCCCAAATAAGCTCAAAATTTTTTTTTAATTTAAAAAAACAAAAACTCCACAAATGCCCAAAAGCCCAGTATTGCCCTTTTGAAGGGCAGGGTATGAGCTGCTCTCCTCGGAGGGCCATGCTCTGGTCTGCAGTGGCCTATTCTCTTTACTTATTATGTGTACCTGCCTGGCTTTGGAAGGCATTTCAATCAGGCGCCCCATCACAGACACAGTAATGTTCAACCGGAGACTGTTTTGCACCTCAGCTAAGAGATATAATTATAAAGGAGGAAAGAATGTTAGTAACCATAGGAAATAGCCTAGCAGGTTTAAACAACACACTTTTGAACCAACTTTTATTAGTTGTTACTAGGGACTGAATGTGCTCCACCCAACCCCTACCAAATTCATATGTTGAAGCCCTTAATCCCCAATGGGATAGGATTAGTGCCCTTATTAAAAGAAATGGAAAAGATCACCTCTCTTGCCACCATGTGAGGACACCGCAAGAAGGCAGCTATTCAGAAGCCAGGAAGAGGGCCCTCATCCCAAAATGAATCTGTCACGACCTTTCACAGTGGACTTCCCAACTTCCAGGACCATGAGAAACAGAAGTCTGTTGTTTAAGTCACCCAGTCTGTGGCGTGTGGTACAGTAGCCTGAACTAAGATAGCAGTTTTATTGATGAGTTTAAGTTCCCATTCTTGTTTTTGTATTAGAACATTTTTAGTTCAAGAAATAGGTAAGACTACTTGGCTTAGCTACATGAAACAGAAATGTGAAATCTGCACTTGTACGATCACTCAATGTCAAATTCCTGAAAACTGTGGGCGGCAGAATCTGAAACTGCTCCCATATTTAAGCACAGGTTTTCAGATAGTTTCTCCTTCCTCATCAGCAAAGAGCTGATGGAGCAGGAAACTAAGTCTCAGGATAGATACATGAAAATATCCTAAGTAAAAGACACAAATTTACCTTTAAATGAGCATAATGAGAAAGGATATGCCACGAATTTTCCTATGCAGATCCAACCTCCAAACCATCATTCAAAGTAGGCATCATCACCTATTTTACAGATGTGCTAAGATGTGCACAGAGGCTGAGTAAGCTTTGCCCTAGGCCACAAATGTCAGAGCAGATGTGAACCCAGCCTGCCTGGCCTCCAGGCTCAGCACACCTTGCTGCTAGGACTATAGAGGATGCCAATCTTGGTTAGTGATGAGAAGCTTTTTAAAGAATCGTTATAAGCTATATGAGGCAGGGACAGGATAGAACACTGGCTGAAAATATAAAAAATGGATTATGACTCAATTTTATGAAGTGGACCTGACATTCTACCATAAAAGCTGAAACATCACAGGTACAGTTACAGATTTAAATAAATGCCTCAGCCAATCTCTTAGGCCTAGGACAGAGCTTCTGGCTCTATAATGCCTTACTAACTCTCTCAGGAGTCTTCCTACTTCAGTACTTCCTCCTTTGATCACTGGCTGCAACACGTCTGCAAGGCATCATCTGCTATCTGGGTTATCTTCTTAACCAGATAAAATGTTTCCTGTGGGACAGATGAAGAGATACTTCCTAGCTTACTGGGTTCCCATCATTTATCTATTACCAAAGTGAGTAAAAACTTTTGTATCTATGATACAAGCTAAAGTAGAATAAACTCTGGTTGGTTTCCTAGGTTTGAAATAATTGAAATCCTTAGTTTTCAAAATCACTCTGAGGCCCTAAGTTTAAAGCATGGGAATGACACTGAAGAGCAAAAAGCTCAAACTTGGTCTGAGTTTTAAATATCAGCCAAATGGATGACATTTAAAATGCTTACAAAAGAAATGCTCCTTAATTAAAAAAATAATCATCCATGATCTCATTAAGTGAATGAAACAAACACATCAGAATATTTACCAAATGGGGGCGCCTGGGTGGCTCAGTCAATTAAGCATCCGACTTCAGCTCAGGTCATGATCTCACAGTTCAAGCTCCCTGTCCGGCTCTGTGCTGACAGCTCGGAACCTGCTTCAGATTCTGTGTTTCCCTCTCTCTCTCTGCCCCTCCCCAGCTCGCTCGCTCTGTCTGTCTCTCAAAAATAAACATTAAAAAAAAAAAAAAAAAAAAAAAAGAACATTTACCAAATGAGAAAAAACAAACAAACATACTTTTGGATAAAAATCAAAGATCAGTTAGAAGCCTGAAGAATTTTCTAAATGTTTTTCAAACTCAAATTTAGGGTGTTCTGAAGCAATCACCCCGTATAGTGGCTTTGATTTTCCTGCGTCAGTGCTCAGAATGGTTCCTTCAGCTCCTAGTTTTATCTTTTTTAAAATCTTCCTCGAGGGGCGCCTGGGTGGCTTGGTCGGTTAAGCGTCCGACTTCGGCTCAGGTCATGATCTCACAGTCCGTGAGTTCGAGCCCCACATCGGGCTCTGTGCTGACAGCTCAGAGCCTGGAGCCTGTTTCAGATTTTGTGTCTCCCTCTCTCTCTGTTCCTCCCCTGTTCATGTTCTGTCTCTTTCTGTCTCAAAAATAAATAAACGTTAAAATCTTCCTCGACCCACCTCAATACACTTAAGTTTATTTGTAATTCTAGATCACACAAGCAGTCAAATAATTAACTCAGTCTCTCCTAACAGCCAAACTAGAGCCAAAATGGAGTTTGGTTCAGTGAGCTAGCTGTTCAGTGATAATAAAGTCAAACAGTAAGGCAATGCTTTCCCAATGTAAAATACCTAAAGCCACAGTGACTTTATTATTATCTGGACTTTGTCCCCATCTTAAATCCTTTCTGCAAACAAAGAATGAGAGTAAAAGACAAAATCAAAGAGAAAATAACAAAACAGGATACAGAAGCCCTTCTGAATACAACAGATTCCAAGGATTAAACTGTACCAACTTCCTAACTTTGAGTAGCATCTAGGCTGTGTATTCAGAGTTACAGCAACATCTATGTACATTGCATACATACACAATTCCAAGATATTTTAAGTGGACTGCAGAGTAACTAATTCAAATTTGTGTAATCAACATATTTGGAAGTAGCAAAAACAGCCATTGGGCTCTATTCTCAGTACACAGATTACAACTCCCTAAATGTAATTTAGGGACACTGCTACTTGGTACCCATTAGTTATCTTTTTAAATGGGGTGAGAAGAGACACAATAAAAATAACCAACCAGTATGTAAGATGCTTATTTTAAAATGTGCACTTTTTCTATACATTAAAAATTTTTTAATTTCATTGTGAAAAAGGCTAAATTTTATCCCACTAGAATAAAAACCACTAATATCTCTGAGCTGTTGAATCAAAGACAAAGGCACATTCAAAAGACTATTGTGTAGTTTATGTGTTATATAGTGTTGCTAGGAATGACCTGAATACAATAATCCACTAGTTATTCAGTGCAGGTTTGCACAAGCACGAGGTGCTTTATGTTCATCTGAAATTAGGCCAAGAAAAGTAAAGAATCTTAATTGAGGGTGATGTAAGTTCTCAGGACAATGCTGAATATATAGTCGACCGTTAAGCGATCATGGCATCAGAGTTCAAGATAACAATAGTAACTGTTAATATAAATATATTCAAGTTTTGTAGGATTTATGTGGTCTTTAAATGACATTTACCACTAGTTTAAATTAAATCTCCTTTGTAAAAAAAACTTTTGATACTCTACCATGAAGGTAAGTGTTTCAGAGAGCTTGGAATTTGAGAAAAAGCTAGACATTTTATAAAACACGAATTTTAAAATTTCTACTCCCTGGAAGTAAAAACAGTACTTAATTAGGAAAGCAATCTAGTTCTATAAGGCTCAGAAGCAGTTACAGGCAGTTCCCTATTTAGAGAGATGATACTCTAAGAAATTCTTTTGTCTCCAGCCATCCTCTTGAAATTCAAAATTCAGGGCCAGGTCCTCAACTCCACTGTTGGCTCTCTTCCAATGGCCCAAGCAGTAGTCTTGACTCTTGCTAGAATAACCTGCTTCTGAGACGCAATTTTCTCCTTACACTAACTCCAAAACAAGCCCACAGCCACTTTGAGGGCTAAGGCCCCAGTTAGAGTTGATGACCAATCAGTGCCAAAACCCATGGTCTTGCTGCTCCACCCTCCCCGCCCCCCTTTGTCCTTTCACCCACTCAACAAGGCCCAGTGTTGGGTAGGTGCTGACAATACTGTGAAGAGTCAGGCAGGCGTGGCTCCTTTTTCTCAAGCTTCCTCCGTTGCTGCTAGAGCCACAGCCAATAACACAGAAGGGTCTGGGTGAGCACTGGAGATAACCAAACAGAGCTGTGCATGTGTAATAGGAGGAGCTGATCCAGTCTAGTTCAGAAGGCTTCCTGGAGGAAAGGGACTGGCCAAAGGGGAGGGTCTATTGATGTCTCAATAACTTCCCACAGGATTCCCATGCTTTCCCCAACCACCTTTCTGACTGCAGCATCATCGCCTCTCTGGCTGGTCAGAGATGCAGATAAAGTGGGCCCTCCCCAAAGAGATCATGCCATGACAGTCCTTCTCTAGATTATAAACTATTTTAAAGCTAGCGGCCATGCCTTCTATCCAGAAGGCAGTTTTCTCACATGGCAAAATAAAAGGACCAATATTTTTGAGCACTCTCAACCATTCAGTTGGATGGCATCCATTTCCATATGATGGGTACCAGCATAATACCTAAACTTAGAGCACCCCAAGAGGTGTCAGCCACAGTGATGCTTTTTTTTTCAACCCCAGTACTTAAATGGGGAAGAGCCGAATGATAAGACCAAAAGAATAGCTGTGCTTAAGATAGTGAATAAACTTACATAAGAAATTCTTACATGAATGTAATGAAATTGGTATGACTCAGAATCTGGTTTTAAGGTGGACTCCCAGGTTAGACACATCTAACATTACAAATATCAAAACCAGTGTTTTATGTGGTAATGTCTGAGCATTTGGGGGGACCAGTAACTAGGAAGTAGAAACTGGAATACATGTGCTTTTATAGATTCATGTATATGGTGATGCTCTAAACTGTTGATATGTTAAACTGCCCTATATTCCCTAAAGAAATGTTTTAGTAGTTTAGTCTACAGTTATGTCAATTTCTTATAATATTTGATGTATTTTGACTTTCTCTCCTACTGTGAAATGTCATTTCATACCACAGAATTACACAGGGTGTACTCTAGGGAACTTTACACTTTTAGAAACCAAAATAAATGTGGCCTTGCCCTGACCTGGTCTTCTGTTGCCATCCTAGATTAGAACTTAAGCTGACAGAGTAGGTTGCTTTTTATTTATAACATGTTAATCTCAATCTTAACAATGCATAACATCTGTGAATTTCCTGTATGATTAGGTGAAGTAACTTCCTTGAATCATTATCTTGGCCCACACAGAGAAAAATTCTTCACATGCCAAGATTAGTAATATGAAGTCTAAGTGAAGAAATTTAAGACTTTAAAAGAGACTAAATGGGAGCTGTTGGGAAGATTATGAGAGAGAATGACACCTTTCACTAAAAGAAAAACAAATTCACATTGTCCATTATAGTAGATAGTAAGCATATGTAGCTATTCCAATTTAGATTTAAAATAAAGTTAAAAATTCAGTTCCCAAGTCCCACTGGCCACATAGGGCTACTGGCTACCCTACTGAATAGAGCAAATATTTCTATTACTACAGAGAGTAACATTGAACCTCACTGGACTAAAACCTAAAAGAAACCACAGTCCTGGAATTGTACACGGGCCTATTAACTCACTACATAGGAAATCCCTAAAAGTACATCTGCTCTTTCATGCTCTATTAACAGCAGGAGACATTTATTTTCTGGGCCTCTGAATTTATGTTTGTCAGATTTTTTTTTTAACCATACCACTACACTTCAAGCATATTTCAGTTTTAATTTTCTGATGGTTATAAAGACCACATTAAGGCATTCCTACCTTCTTTCTGAATCAAACCTAGCAGAACCCAGCCAGTCTTCTCACACAAATTAACCTTGCAAAAAGTAATTCATCAAGTAAAGTTACCAAAGGTCATGTTTCCCATGGCCACCAATTTTACACAGGCACTCAACCAAAAAAAAAAAAAAAAAAGAAAAAAAGAAAAAAAGAAAAAAAAACCACCCACAAAAACAAACCCTAAACCTAAACCGCAGACCATTGCTCCTCAAAAAACAATACTGTAAGTATAGTTTTTATTTACCTCAAAACATCTCTTAGATCTGTAGCTTCTGAGTTTTAAGGACAAGTCAATTCCTTGGCTCTTTCCTGCAAACATATTCCTCTGCCAGAGGAATATGGCAGGCCCACCTGGCGGGCGAGTCACGGGGGGATGGGGTGGGCAAAGGGAATGGACAACTGGGCCATGTCTGTGGAGCAGGGGACAGGTAGGAAGAGGGACAGGCGCTTGAAAGGAGCTGGGCATGGGTAGATGTGGGAGAGGGGTGAACTTTGCAGGGCTCGGGGTTGGGGAGGTAGGTGCAACTGACCACTACACCTTCCTGTGTGTGCTCAGGCGTGACACGGGCAGTTGACCTGTGTGTAGCCCCAGGCAGCTGGAGCCAGGTGCTGAGCCAGAAAATTGGGTGAGTGTGGAGTCCCAGATGGGGTGGCTGGGAGGAGAGGGTAGGCCAGGTCAGGGATGGGCCAGGAGTGAAAACTGGGTTGACATGGGCCAGGCTGTCTGCAGGGGTCAGGGCTCCTCTGCCAGAGGAATATGTCACCACAGGGCTGACAAGAAAAAAGGTATCCTGGTCCCCATCCAGATAAAGGCTGCTTTTGATCAACTATTGCGTAGTGCTCAGTATGGGGAGGTGTGTGTCAAGAACCTCTGAGGTGGCTCCTACCACGTGTGGGGAAGCTTAGGGCTTTAGCAAGGGTCATGCCTGTTGCTGAAGAGAACATGCACCCTCCATGGTGGTGCCCAGCTCTGCCTGATGCACTCCTAGAACTGGACAATCAAGAAGACAAGTATAGGGGCGCCTGGGTGGCTCAGTCGGTTAAGCGTCCGACTTCAGCTCAGGTCATGATCTCGCAGTCTGTGGGTTCGAGCCCCGCATCGGGCTCTGTGCTGACAGCTCAGAGCCTGGAGCCTGCTTCCGATTCTGTGTTTCCCTCTCTCTCTGCCCCTCCCCTGCTCATGCTCGGTCTCGCTCTGTCGCAAAAATAAAAACATTAAAAAAAAAATTTAAGAAAACAAGTATAATCTTTCAAGGTGTGTTTATAAATTCAGTGGGCTTAAATTCAAGGACTGCCAAAAAAAAAAAAAATAGAAGAAATTTGGAGTTTTAGTTTTTAGGAACCAGTGGTAGACTAACCCACCAAAGGGGTTAAAAAAAAAAAAAAAAGTGCTAAAGAGACTGAGTGACAGCCAACTGTAAAGCAGATACATTCTACCTCCCAAGTGACCGCTGTGCTCAGGCCCATCTAGGCCCCCAGAGCCAGGGTCATGGGGGGCTGGGGAGAGCATGGATTCAACACCATATTCCACCATCACAAGAATCTGAGCACAGATGCTCTTTCATAATCACATCTCATAAAGGCAGCATCAGGGCTCCACCTCAGGAATGACACCTGGATGTTTGGGCAGATCCCTCCAAGAGAGCAATGCTAACCTCCTTAAGATCAGATTTGGAAGATGGAGACCCTTGTTAATATAAACTCCTTTCCTGCCATATTTGAAATTCCTGTTAAAGAGTAAGTCAAAGGTCCTGATTTTGGCCCAATACCTGCTGGCCTGGGCTGAGGTTGACGCAGGCTGCATAACTAACAACTGAGATCAGCCTGGGTTTCATATAAAGGGCTCATCCGCATCTGCCTTTTCACCGGGCTCCGTTGCCAGCAGAAGATTAGCTGGGAAGGCTGCAGTCATGTTACTAAACCTGCTAGCATTCATCCTGCAGACCGAGAAATTTACCAAGCATATTCAATATTACAGTTTTGAAAGAATGTTGGCATTTCACTTCTAGAAGGGAATCACTGGCCATCTGGTAACGAAAAATACTTAAACATCTGTGACTCTAAGACATTTGTATTTTTACTCAGAAACAAGAGCCTACTTCCTTCATCACCACCATCCCTACCTTTATTTTTTTCTTCTTTTTCTGTCCACCTTAAATCTCATCTTGTGTTGGAGCCCATGAAAACTGTTACAGAGAGCTTTTCCTCCTGCTCATTTGGGAGCTAGGAGTTCATGTTTCGGTGTCCATCAGTTTCTGGGAAGGATTACATATAAAAACTGCATGTGGGGTGCCTGGGTGGCTCAGTCAGTTAAGTATCTGACTTGATCTCAGCTCAGGACATGATCTCATGGTTTGTGAGATCAAGCCCCAAATCAGGCTGTGGCTGGCAGCTCAAAATGTGCTTGGGAGTCTCTCTGTCCCTCCCTTGCTTGCACTCTCTCATGCTCTCTCAAAGAAACTTAAAAACAAAAACAAAAACAAAACAAAACACCTGCATGCAAAAGTGCCTAAACCAGAAGTATACAGCACCACTCAGATGCTACTGGCTATTGTTTTCTACCTCTTGGGCAGAGGTATATTTATTAAGGCAGAATAGGAGTCTTAGAAGGGTTTTTCAAATGCTAGTTACAAGCCTGTAATGAGCCAAAGTAGGCAGTAATCAACATCACATAAAAATTTTGAAATTGAGGGGTACTGGGGGGCTCAGTCCATTAAGCATCCGACTCTTGGTCTTGGCTCAGGTCATGATCTCACGGTTCGTGAAATTGAGCCCCACGTCAGGCTCTGCAAGGACAGTGTGCAGCCTGCTTGGGATTCTCTCCCCACCTTCTGTCTGCCCCTCCCCTGCTCATGCTCTCTCAAAATAAAAAGCTTTTTTTTTTTTTTTTCAAATCAAGAATAAAATACCAGAATGTGTCACTCATGGGAATGGAAATACCATTTCACCAACGTTTTGTTTCATTTGGCATTTGTTTCCAGTACTATTGGTCTCAGTCAAAAGTGAAAGCTCCTAGTGTAGAACGGGGCCTAATTCTGCAATCAGGCAGTCCTGGGTTCCTGCACCAAGCAGATCCAGTCATTCCCTTCCTTGAAACTTTCAAGTGGCTCCCACTGGGCTAAACGACCCAACACCCCTCACCAGGAACATTAAGGCTAGTCTTCCGACCTCTGCCTCCTTTATTTCCCACCTCCCTCCTCCCCATTGTGTTGTGGCCACACTGGCCACACTTCTTTCTCCAAAAACCAAGTCAGGACCTTGACAGCCCTTCTATTCTCTCTGCTTAGAAAGATTTTACCTCAGCCCTTCAAACAGCTAGCTTCTGTCTCAATGCCACCTTTTCGGAGAAATCTTTGCTGACCACCCGCTACCACAACCTCCTTCTTGTCCCCACCCCCAAGAGGCACCAACCTGCTCAGAACAGCCTTAATTTTCCCTCTTTTCTTACAAATATTACAATTATGGGCATTTGGAATGTGTTTTAGTCTCTGAGCCTTAGTTTCATCATCTGGAAAAATAGGAGGGAAAAAAAAAGTCCTTTCCAGCTCTAAACGAGTAAAGGTATCCACTGCTTTTCAAATATTTGAACCAAGCTACTTTGTTGATTAGGAAAGAGCTACATCAGCAGGGGTTTCCCCACTATCTATCTGGAAGTGAAGTGTTCCTATAAAAACTTTCATAAGCAGAAATGGTGTAAGGCGAGGAGCGTTTCCAGTTTTCCAAAAATTCGTGGTAGGCCACTCACTGTTACAAAAGACCTACCTCAGTATGGTAACTTTGTTTTCATAGCAGCAAGAATTCTCTTTAGATTTCTTTCATTTAGTGAAACACATACTTATCTAATATACGTCTTTTATAAGAGAAACGCAAAGTTTCTCTTATAACGCAAAGTCATGCAAAGTTTCAGAAAGTGAGGGATAACTGTACCTGTTTTTGCTAATTGAAAGAAATCTGAAGGAGATTTTCTGCCTTTACAAAAAGGCAAAGGGTCACCTGGGTGGCTCAGTCGGGTAAGCATCTGACTCTTGATTTCGGCTCAGGTCAAGATCTCACAGCTCTGCACTGATACTGTGGGATCTGCTTGGGATTCTCTCTCTGCCCCTCCCCCGCTCATGCTCTCCTTCTCTCTCAAAATAATTAAAAAAAAAAAAAAAAAAGGTGAAAACAACATCCCCGCAGCGAGCCCTTATACCAGAGAGCACCTGGAGCAGCTAGAGGGCCCCGCCAGGCCCCTTCCCTGGGAGCCACACCCAGCGTGTCAGCCTCTAGTCACCATAGCTCTGAACTGGGTCAGTGAGCATCTGGGCTTAATCTCGATTTATTCTGGCCACCCATTAGCAAGATACGTCCTAAGGTATCAAAAAAGTCTAAAAGAGGTTATTTGGGGGTCTGGGAATACTAAAAAATTCTTCCATATAAATAACGGTAATTGCTTCTTCACTTTACACGATTTTGGGTTAGAAAAGATTTCAGAGGGATGCCCTCTCGGAGAGTGGGGGGAAATCTGTATTTCTACTAAATTTTTCTAGAAACTCTTAGTATATGACCATCCATTGTTCTTTCACTGGTGCAAATACATTACTTACTCGGTGTTGCCAGGAAGGTAATTTTATTCAAATGCATTGTCTTGTTTCCCAAAGCTTACTCCTTTCAAGCACATGATCTCTTAAACATTTTTATGTATATTATCTTTCTAAAAGTGATTACAACCTCTTCTGCCATCACAATAGGAAGATCCTAAACACACTGTCACTTTTTATTAAGGCTTTGGAATTCATTAGCTATTTTATTTCTCTAACTAGAATTACAGCAGAGGAAGATCCTTAGAGGAACACCGGGCTGCCGTGTCTAGATATGCTTTTCACAGCTGCTCTCTGAATTGCTTTCTCTTGCTTCTGCCTCAATTGATTTGTATGTAGCTCATCGTAAACTAAGAAACCAGATGCCAAGCTTGCAGCAACTGTGTATAAAGTGAGTGCTCTCTGGGTAAAGGCTTAAGACACTTCTAGGAGTAAAATGCATAAACTTTGTACTTAGAAGCCTTTTGTTTACTTCCTAGTCCTCTCTGTATTTGAGTACTAAAGCCCACAGAGCAGGACCCCTAGATACAACTTAATACAGAAATGGCAGCCTTGGGGGCCAAGAAGAGAGGACCACCATCCTTAGCACAGGCAGCACTACTGAAAGTGTGTTAGATAAAAAGGTACCTTCTAGGGCACCGGGGTGGCTCAGTCATATAAGCATCTGACTTTGGGTCAGGTCATGATCTTACGATTTGTGGGTTCAAGCCCTGCATTGGGCTTGCTGCTGTCAGTGCAGAGCCTGCTTCAGATCCTCTGTTCCTCTCCTTTCTGCCCCTCCCCCCAAAAATAAAGAAAGATTAAAAAAAAAAAAAAAAGTACCTTCGGGGCGCCTGGGTGGCTCAGTCGTTTAAGTGTCTGACATTGGCTCAGGTCATGATCTTGCAGTTCTGTGAGTTCGAGCCCCATGTCAGGGTCTGTGCTGACAGCTCAGAGCCTGCAGCCTGCTTCAGATTCTGTGTTTCCCTCTCTCTCTCTCTGCCCCTCCTCAGCTTGCACTCTGTCTCTCTCTCAAAAATAAACACTAGAAAACATTAAAAAAAAAAAGTAACTTCCAAATACCTGACTTATGTAAATATGTGAACATTTCCAGCGGGAAATGAAGGAAGCACTCCCAAATAACCTCCTTAGGTTTGTCTGAGGTTTAAAGTTTTCAGAGTATATCCTTTCAAACAAAAACTTTTTTAAAAATAAAAAATGCTAACTTTCTAAGGATTGAAGGTCACTAACTCTTGAAAACACTTCAGACAAGTGCCGGTCAACTTTTACAGGTACTTTAAGATCTTTATGATCTCTCCAGAGCATTAAAATATGTGAAGCCCTGTGTATCGAGCCCATGACCCCTGCAAGTAATCCAAATGGGGCACAGTCACAGCCTAGATTCTTACTAGCTTCCAAGAAAAGGGTCAGGAAGTCTCTTGCCTAAGGGTTTTAACTCTGCTAAATCAACATCCAGTTTAAAAAAAAATAAAAGGCACTAACCAAATCCAATGGACTAAAAAAAGGACCTCGGGGGGAGACAAGACCAGTGGGTCTGTGTGAACATTTACGTAATTAGGAACATCTGGTTTGGGTTCTTTCGTAATCTTACTCTGGAAACTACTACCATATCTCAAATTCTGACCATGACAGACACAAAAAAAAACCTAAGCATAAGGAAACTTTCAGAAGAGTGTCCAACAAAGTACAACTGTAGCCACATACACTCTCTAAGGATATACCAATCCAGATAACCAAGTTTTCTGAATACCTATCAACATGTATCTAAAATGAGTTCTTTTGGCCAGAAGTCTGAGACTTAATCATGTTTCCCCAACTTCTTAAACAATGTCTGAGAACACCAACCTTTAAGTGGAGATT
Organism: Panthera uncia; assembly: GCF_023721935.1. Taxonomy (NCBI): domain Eukaryota; kingdom Metazoa; phylum Chordata; class Mammalia; order Carnivora; family Felidae; genus Panthera; species Panthera uncia. The sequence continues at coordinate 21,285,969 of NW_026057580.1, forward strand.
CAGGATCATCATTCTAATATACTCACTCCATTACAATCATTCTAAATATACTACTCCAGAGACAACTTAATAGCCACAATGGTATTAAGTGATACCCAAACTCACATGCCATCCAGTTCAACTGAAATAGTTCAATTCTGTTTCTTGCTAAAATTATAATCAAGATTTCAAGGACCCTATGAACTGTGAAGATATCCATGGGCTTTGTGCCATTTATTTTGGCCAGAAACCAATTTTTGTTTTTTCCCCCAAGTTCTCAATATGTTTGAGATAGGCTGTTGCCAAAGCCTCCAGTTCCTGCCTAACCAGCAAATCCAGTGGCTTCCTTTCAGTTCTTATCCTTCCACACCTCTCAAAAGCCTGCGAGCCCTCTTCCTGCACACAGCAGTCTTACTACCCCTCACACCGTTCCCTCTTAGGATCCCACACTTTATCCCTGTCCCTTAAAATGTGTATCCATCATGGGGCGCTGGGGTGGCTCTGTCAGTTAAGTGTCTGACTTAAGCTCAGGTCATGATCTCACGGTGACTTGGAGCCCCACGTGGGGCTCTGTGCTGACAGCTCAGAGCCTGGAGCCTGCTTCAGATTCTGTGTCTCCCTCTCTCTCTGCCCCTTCCCCGTTCATGCTCGGTCTCTTTCAAAAATAAACATTAAAAAAAATTTTTTTTTTTAATGTGTATCCATCAGGGTTCTGAGGTGCTGCCAATGTTTCCTCTCCCTGGTCTATCTTGCTCTCCACTTTGGTTTTAACCACCATCTTTAGGCCTGTGGTGAGCGTCTCCCCCCCACCCCGGGCAACTCAGATGTGGCTCCAGCTTTCTCCTGTCTACCTGGTATTTCTACTGAATGAGTACTAGGCCCCTTAAAGGGTTCCAAACCAGAATATCCAAACCAGTTCCCCGAGGAACTATCCTTCCAGGGAATCTTATTCACTTAGTCATCTAAGTTAGGAACCAGGATGAGAGACATACCTGCTCACATGCCAGGTCCTTGTACTCCTTCTCTAAAGTATCTCCTTTAACAGACAAAATCTTTCTCTCCTGAGTCTTAGGCTACACTCTTTTCTGTCTCCTAGCAATGACATGTCCTCCATAGTGTGGGCTCCTTGTCTCCAGTTATTCCTCCCAACCTATGTCACACTATGACCAAAGGGACCTAGAAGACATTTCCTTGTACTATTCTTGGACTTACAACACTAGGTCTCCTGACATGGCCTACTAGCAAGGACCTTCAACAGATTGAACCCAACCCACCTTTCTAGCCTCAACTTCTAGCCATTCCCTTTCCTCTGCTTTGGTCCTGTGTTACAGCAGTACTCTCTCAACTTCAGGCACCTCCATAATCTCACATTTGCACATGCCCTTTCCTTGCCTTTCTCCTTCTCCCTTTGAGTTCCACCAAAAGGTTCATTCGCCATCCCTAAGACCCCCAGGATCTCTAGATATCCTCCTCTCCTCCCTCCCCCTTGTTCACCCACCTTCCACTCGAGTTCAAAAGCAGCTTTTGATTTCTCTCTTCAACCCCATGACCTAACACAGGAAGCCCTTGATATATAGGAAGTACACAACAAATACTTAATTTAAAAATTATCCAGGGGCGCCTGGGTGGCTTAGTCGGTTAAGCATCTAACTTCAGCTCAGGTCATGATACTGCGGTTCGTAGGTTCCAGCCCTGCATTGGGTTCTGTGCTGACAACTCATAACTTGGAGCTTGCTTCAGATTCTGTGTCTCCCTCCCTCTCTCTCTGTCCCTCCCCTACTTGCGCTCTCTCTCAAAAATGAACATTAAAAAATTTTTTTAAAAATTATCCATCATGTGGAACTATACTGTATTATACTAAGCCAAATAGATTAGTCAGAGAAAGACAAATATCATATGATTGCACTAATATGTGGAATTTAAGAAACAAAAATAGATGAACATAGGGAAGGAAGGAAAAGTAAGATAAGAACAGAGGAAGGCAAACCATAAGAGACTAAATACAGAGAACAAACTAAGGGTTGCTGGAGGGGAGGTGGTTGGGGGGATGGGCTAAATGGGTGATGGGCATTAGGAGGGCACTTGTTGGGATGAACACTGGGTGTTATAAATAAGTGATGAATCACTGGGTTCTACTCCTGAAACCATTATTCCACTCTATGTTAACTAACTTGAATTTAAATAAATTAAAAAAATTATCCATCATGGAAATATAGCCTTTAGTGTTTTGCCATAAGTAAATAAAACTTAAGTATCAGCTTTTCTGAGGAAAACATTTTTGCAATACCATCGTGATTTTAATAGAAAAGTTGTGGGACGCCTGGGTGGCTCAGCTGGTTGAGTGTCCATCCAGATCTTGATTTCGGCTCAGGTCACGATCTCAGGGTCATGGGATCCAACCCTGCATCAGGCTCTGCCCTGAGCATGGAGCCTGCTTAAGATTTTGTATCTCTTTCCGCCACTCTCCCTCGCTTGCACTCACTCTAAAATTAAAAAAAGTTGTGAGGCTCAAATAGGCTCACCTAAGACGTTAAAAACAAATTTCTAGAAACCTAATATCTATGACTATATAATTAGATTACTTTGTCAGTAGCCAGTGAAGTACTTTATCTTAGATGAATGCTAAAACCCAAAAGGTGACAGGGTAAGGAAATAAATTCTACCATTTCTTGTACACATTTCCTGATTTTTGTAAGTTGTATGGAATTTAAAGTATTCTGAAACAAATTGTTAAAAGACACAATTAGAAACTATACACACACACACACACACACACACAGGTCAACATGAAATTCAAAACCAAATGATATGACTTTTTTTTATTAGTCTTACAGATGAGAAATTTGTGGTCTAAAGAACTTAAGTTCTATACCTAATATCACACAGTTATTTGGAGGAAGATTCAAGGCTTAGACTTGCATCTTCAAATTAAAGTCCATTCATAAAACGTATGCAAACTTTTAAAATGACTGTATTTTCAACAAATACCCAGTTGTAGGATGACAACAGTGATGCAAAATGATGAACATGACAGCATAAAAGCAAAGAAAATCTTGACTTTAAAAAGTTGGCTAAATCTTGGTTACTGGAGGTATTTTATAACCACAAGGGCAGCCAGCCTCTGGACAAAGTTTCCAAAGGAGGAGCAGAGCTTAAAAAAAAAAAAAAAAAAAAAAAAAAAAAAAAAATAAAGAGAAAAAGACCTCTGCTCAAGATGGAGTAAAAGCAACCAATTTTACCTTCCCTCCTGAAACAACCAAAACCAGAGTATATGAAAGACCAGCTTTTTCAAGACACTGGTGCCAAAGACACAAAGTGCCAAAGAGAGGTGCACAGATAAACCCAGAGGATCAGCAGAGGGCTCCTCCTTAGGAATTCAGTAGTAAGTCAATCCATACATGAGGCAAGTACCCAAAGCTAGGGCAGAATTGTATTCCCACAAGTCAGAAAGGAACAACTTCTAATTCAGGGGCACTGGGGAAAATGCTCATAAAGGTCTTGCCTCAGTAGAAGAATTAGCCCTAAACTAGAGACTTCTCTGGATCTGCCTAATTACAAAATCAGGACCTCAAAGGATTAACCTATCTCCAAATTAACTATATTCAAGAACAAAGCTTAAGAATACTCAGGAAAACCCAAGTAACAAGCACCCAACAAGGTAAAGAATCCAATAAAAGATTACCACGCATGCAAAGAAGCAGTGAAGCATATTCAGAATGAAAAGAATTAAAACTGAACTTAACCTTAAATAGCAAAGATGAAAGTATTAGCAAAGACACTAAAACAGTTATTAATTACAACTGTATCCCACATGTTCAAAAATGAGGTTAGAATATAAGATAAATATGCAAAAACCAATTTTATTTCAATATATTAGCAATCAATAATCAGAAATTGAAACTTAATAGCATTTACAATAGGAAAAAAATAGGAAACCATGATAAACCTAACAAAAGATATGCAAGACTTGTACATTAAGAATGACGAAATACTGGGGCGCCTGGGTGGCTCAGGTTAAGCCTTCAACTCTTGATTTTGGCTCAGGTCCTGAGATCAAGCTCTGCAGGGACAGTGCGGGAGCCTACTTGGGATTCTCTCTCCTGCTCTGTCTGCCCCTCCCCCACTCCTCTTTCTCTCCACTCCCCCCCCTAAATAAACTTAAAAAAAAAAAACTATAAAATTAAAGCTGTACTTGTTCTTGGGTCAGAAGACTCATTATGGTTAAAATGTCAATTCTTCCCAAACTGATCTATGGATTCAATCCAATTGCAGTCAAAACCCCAGGAGGGTTTGTTTGTTTTTGGTAGAAATTGCCAAACTGGTTCTAAAATTCATGTAGAAGTTCAAAGGGCTCAGAAGAGTCAAACCAAACTTTGCTGGAAAAGAACAAAGCTGGAGAGCTAACACTGCCTGATCTCACAATGTATTATAAAGCTACAGCAATAAAAAGAGTGTAGTACAGGCATAAAGATGGACATACAGATCAAATACAAAGAATCCAGAAATAAAACCACACACACAGACAACTGGTATTAGACAAGCCACAAAGGCCATGTACCTCTGGCAGTGGAGAAAGGATAGTCTTTTCAACAAATTGTGCTGGGGCAACCAAAAGCAACAATCCATACCTTATACCACAGACAAAAGTAATTCAAAATGGGTTGTAAACCTAAATGTAAAGCCTAAGATTATAAAACTTCTAGAAGAAAATAAGGGAGCAAACTTTTGTGATCTTGGATTAAGGAAAGATTTCTTAGATACCACACCAAAAGTATAAAAGAACAAGTGGACAAACTGGACTTCATTAAAATGAACAACTTCTCTGTTCTTCAAAAGACATCATTTGAGACAATGAAAACAGACTGGGAATGTCTATTATCTGGGAAGAATTACATCCAAAATATATAAAGAATTCTCAAATTCGGTAACAAGAGAACAACTCAGGGGGCACCTGAGTGGCTCAGTTGATTAAGCGTCCAACTTCGGCTCAGATCATGATCTCGCGGTTCATGAGTTCGAGTCCCTCATCGGTTTCTGTGCAGCTCAGACCCTGGAGCCGGTTTCAGGTTCTGTGTCTCCCTCTCTCTCTCTGCCCCTCCCTGTTCACAGTCTTTCTCTTTCTCTCAAAAATAAACATTAAAAAGAAAATGTTTTTAAAATTTTATAGTTTCCTTAAAAAGTTAAACACATCACTCCTAGGGAATAATCAAGGTAGATAAAAGCATTAAGTACAAAGACATAATGTTCATATAAATTTTGTTTGTAAAAGCTAAAAATTGGATACAATCCAAACAGTGGATAAACAAATCATAGTATATCCATGCGATGGAATACTACTCAGCAATGAAAGGGATGAACTACTTATACATGCAGCAAAAGGAATGAACCTCAAAATGTATATGCAGCTTAAAAAGCCAGACCAAAAAAGTACATGCTATAGGGTTTCCTAGATATAAAACTCTTAGGAAATGCAAATTCTACTATGGTGACAGAAAGGAGATCATTGGTTGCCTGTTAAGTGGGGAGGAAAGGGGGGTATTACAAAGGGGCACAAGAACATTTTTAGAATGATGGATGTTATTGTGATTGTAGTGATAGTTTCGCAGGTGTATACCTATATCAAAATTTATCAAACTGTACATTTTAAATATGTGCAGTTTGATGTATATCAGTTACATCTAAATAAAGGTGTTGAAATGTTTTTAAAAACCCACCTAACTTGGTTCAATCATGAACGAACAAAGATTAGCAAGCTTATTAGAATACACTCCCATCCAATACCAGCAGCACCCGTAATGCCCCAAATACAGTTTTCTAAATTTAACAACACATTCAGATGCCTGGAGTATATAAAATGTTCAGAAGCACAAATTCATTTTTTCCTTGATTTCACCACTGTGCTTTAGACATATGAATGAATGCTGTAAAACAATGTACACAGTGACAGCAGAAAGATAAAACAACTTGGCTTTATAGGTCACAAAACACTCAATGACCTATGTAAGAAACCTGAATCTTGACAATGACTATCAAGAAATAGTTGTGCTCAGTATCTAATTCTAGTAAGTCAGTGTCTAGTAATGTATTTTTAAGACAATTTAGATTGTTAAAAGCAATTTAGAAATACTAGAATTACCATCAATACCATCAAAAATAATAAGCTAATGAAATATATATCTGAATAAACAAATATAAGTTTGTTAGTTTAAAAATAAACCCTACATACAGGGATTACCTCATTCCTCAATGACTATGGCTATTTTTTTTCTTCAAGTTTGTATTTAAATTCCAGCTAGTTACCATACAGTGTAATATTAGTTTTAGTTGTAGAATTTAGGGATTCATCACTTACATACAATACCCAGTGCTCATCACAATTGCCCTAATAGCCATCACCTATTGATCCACCCCCTGTCTACCTCCCCTCCAGTAACCCTCAGTTTGTTCTCTATAGCTGAGAATCAGTTTGACCATGAGTATTTAGACGAGATATAGCAGATATTTTAAAACTTCCAAGTAGGGGCACCTGGGTAGCTCAGTTGGTTAAGTGACTGGCTCTTGATCTCCCCTCAGGTCATGATCTCACTGTTGTGTCACTCTGCACTGACAGCATGGAGCCTGCCTCCAATTCTCTCTTCTCTCTCCCTCTCTCTGCCCCTCTGCCACTCACGCTCTTGCTCACATACTCTCATTCAAACATTAAAAAAAAAAAAAAAAAATTCTTCCAAGTAAACATTTTAAGTTACCATTTTATGAGTCTTTGTTTAGTAAGTTAGGCACTTCCTTGTACACCATTTCATCAACATTATCCTATTTAATCTTAATAACCCTATGAGGTATTATCATCCCTATTTTATAGATAATAAAACTGAGGTTGAGATTAAGCAATTTGTCCAAGCTTCACATTCATTTACACTCAAATGGCTGCTTTTATTCATTCTAGATTTATAGCTCAGGGTTATGTTACTTTTCCTACAGGATCATAAGCTTATTAATCAGCAAGCTATGCATTTTCTAAATAGTCATTTAAGCATTCTTACCCTACACAAGCAAATTTGTAGTTCAAAGACCTATCAGCACTGAATATACCCCACCCCAGTTTTACTGGCTTTATGCAAAGAACACACTCAAGTATTAAAGGCATATTATATTTTCCTAAGATCACATGCACTTTTCTGCATACTACAGGACAATTACCTTCTTAACTTTGACAGCCACAACACTGGGTTAAAAAAAATTAGAAAAATTAAACGTTTGCTTTCAAATGTTGTTTCCTGACACCTTTACAACCTGTAGTGTGAACTGTATAAAAGGAGATTTGATGAAATCTCATACATCGTAAATAATCCAAAACCTGGTATAAGGTGTTTAAGAAATGGACCTGGAGTCAGACAGATTTCAACTCTGATAATGCCTCTGCCATTATTAAGTAGCAGAAAGGCCAGGAAGGTAACTAACACAAGAGTGATTAGGAAAAAATCAAAAGTTGTATTTAGTGCCACGTTGGCAGCATACATTTCCTAAGTTGGTCTTTTAATGAGTACACTCTGGTTATAAACAAAAACTGTACCTGAAAAGTTGTGTCAGCTGTGAAAAGGGAAGGGCTTTCTTTTTTGCATACATAGAATGCTTAGCAGGCAGGAGAGCACCCAGGAACATCCATCTTACCTCTCCCCCAAAGCCCCCATCCTGGGGCAAAATGAAGTGTTTTCCTGGTACCCAGGAGTTAGAACGTCTATTTCCTACAGAAACAGAATAAATGGTGGCTAGGGTTAGGACCGGTTAAACCAAAGGTGAAACATACATCTGTAAGCTGATCTGGGAATCTACTCATGCATAACGTTGTCACAGGAGAATACTTTGGAGTTCCAAAAAGCCAGCATACACACACCTTTACAGTACGACCCATTTTTATCCCAGCGGCTGGTGGCAGCCTTCTCCTTTCCTCAACAGCCTGAAGATTATCTATCTCCAGGTGAATTTCAAAGAATAACATTCTGGTTTGAAATTATGTACGTTGCTTTTTAAAAATCTTATTCAAATTATACTCAAACTATAAAAGTTAGAAGGGAGATTCCAACCCTGTCATTTTCCAAAAGAGGAAACTGAGGCTCACCATCACACAGGCAGTTTGGCAGGCCTTGGACTACAACATAAGGAAACTACAACTCCAGGGTTCCTTGTGATAAACACTGTCAGGTGTAAATACTGTCCTAGTAACTAGGGCTGAGCATTTCCAAAAGCGGCAGGGTCTCCTTCTAACCACGGTTTGAAGGCCTTTTTTTTTTTTTTTTTGGAGGGGGTGGGGTGGAGAAGAGGACTTATGAGTACAACACCAAAATTTCCCAATAAGAGCAGTAATTTGGTATCACACCAACACAGTCCAAATATCACATCTCAAACACCATTTTCTGTCTGGCAAGGCCATCCTTCATCTCCAGGGCCATACCACCCACCACACCCTTCTCTACTTTTATCTGCCCAGCCTGTTTCTGTTAATTCCCAAGGCTTCTGCATGCAAACAGGCTTGCTTGCTGTCTGACCCTGACTGCAGACTTCACTTGGTGGATGTGGTCTGTGAGTCCCTCTGAGCAAGGAAAACTGCTAACACTGGAGTGGATGACTGCTCTCCTGCTCTTTTCAAAGGCTCGTCTCATCAAGGAAGCCTCCTGTGATAAATAGGACAGTATGGTTTTCAAACTCCTTAAGTGGCCACCATACTAAGAAATAATTTACATGTGACTCAACACATACCTGCTCAACATGCTCTCAAATAACCCAAAAGTTTGACCTAATACTGTTTGTGGTAATTGGTACTCTTCATCTTATTCCATTTTTTTCTTTTTTTTTAAGTTCTGAAGAGAAGAAAACAAATCTAGGGAAATCCAAATTTATTTCTCAACCCACTAATGGATCATGACCTGCATGTAATAGTAACGTTCTGGGGCGCCTGGGTGGTCAGTCAGTTAAGCGTCCGACTTTGGCTCAGGTCGTGATCTCACAGTTCCTGAGTTCAAGCCCTGCATCAGGCTCTGTGCTGACAGCTCAGAGCCTGGAGCCTAGAGCCTGCTTCAGACTGTGTGTCTCCCTCTCTCTCAGTCACTCCCCAGCTGGAACTCTGTCGTGCTCGCTCTCAAAAATAAACATTAAAAAAAAATTTTTTTTTTAAGTAGTAATGTTCTGTAACGTAAATGAGTAATTACTTTGACATGATACTAGAAGGAAGCACCAGCAAATGTTTAGGCATGAGACTCCTCCCGGCCCCCGTTCAAAACATCACCCTCTCTATCTGCCCAAACAGAGATACCACAATGGAGAATTCATGCCTGCAATACCACAGGTCAAGGATCTAAGAGAGAACCAACTTCAGGGAACTAAGGTTTCACTTAAGCGCCATTTCAGGAGAAGAGTGGGGGTCCCCCCCCCTTAACCATCTGAGCAGTCTTCACAATCTCACTTCTTCTCCTTACATCAGGCTGCCTATTTCTAACTTGACTGTCAATACTTGAGGGTAGGAATTTTACTCTTCCTAAAAACCCTATACTCTGCCCAGACATGATTGAAGCAGAATTTTCAAGGGGGCTGGAGAGTAGAGGATAGATCGTAAAATGCCCACAATATACAAATGAACATGTATAATATCAGATGCTGTGAAGAAACAAAGAACTTCAGAATAAAACTGAAGAATTACCAATAAACACAATCCTGTACACTCCTTTTCTGTCCCAAGTATGACAAACCCCTTCTAGTAGATATGTGAATGACTGATCATTATACTTTTCTAACTTAAAACAGCACAATTCTTTCAACTGTAAAAAAGCAGAATTATCTTCCAATCTTAGGAACAGACAAACTAGTTTTGCAAGGAGACACAGATATTCTGCATTGGCGTACCAGCACCTTGACGCTTAGGTCAAGAGTAATAACATGGACTAAAGATAAGCTTACACCTAAGCAAGCCATGGAAGACAGATGGTAAAAACAGACGCACTTTTCAAAAAAAGCATTTAATTATTTGAATTGTATCTACATGCGACTTTCAAAAACGGAAGGGAGAGCGCAAAACGCTTTGGCAGAAAAAAAACTAAATCCAAAGGGGCAATGCTTTCCAGATCTTTCCCATAAACGATGGTTCAACATACTGAGAATACAAAAACATTTCACCTCTAGGCAGAACACATGTTGAAGCACTGATTTGTAAAGTTTAGACATTGGATCCAGGCCACGGAAAACCACTAACAAATCCCAACTGTGAAGCTTCAAGAATTCCCATTTAGAATTAAACAGGACAAGGAAGTTTCCTTCCCTTTAGGAAAACCGAGCCTTAATTTCTACAGAGGTGGTGCAGCAGAAGAGGGAGGAGGGTGAAGAGGGTGCGAGGTGACTGATGAGAAGTTGGGAGGTTTAAAACGTAATCTGCATGAGATGGGGCAGAAGCGAACATCCTTAAAACCTGACTCCTAGCAGCAATGGGCCTTCTAGGACAACTTTGTGCCTCTCTCACTGAGCACAAAAGCCCATTTTTACACGGGACGGTAGATCTCGAAACGCGGCCGGCACATGTATCAGACTGAGAACTCCTAGAAGCACCAAATGTCACACCTGCTCGAGCTCGCGCCCTCCCAGCGCCTACCCCGTTTTTTTGAATAAAGGGGGAAACCCGTTAAGAATGAATGAATGGGATGGAGAAGTCTGGTGAGAAGGCTCAGGCAGGGCCCCACACCCCGGACGCGCGCCAGGCGAGGGCAGGGACAGCTCGTCCGAGGACCCTAGAGGCACACCGGATGACACGGACCACCGTGGGGCCGCGGGGCGCGCCTCGCAGAACAAAGGAGGCGCGGGGTGGCCTGACAGGGGAGCCAGGCGGGGGCGGAGGCCGTGGGCGCTCACCTCGTCGCCCCACTTGAGCACGTCCTTGTGCCGGTCCTTGACGGCGTGGTAGATGTGCAGGAACTGGAGGATCCCGTGCCGCCGCACGTGGTCGGCGTGGCGCTTGGTCTCCTCCCAGCTCAGCGGCGAGCCCTGGGACAGCAGCCCCATGGCTGCCCCCTCCTCCTTCTCGGGGCTGACGGCTGCCGCTCGCTCGGGGCGCTGGGCGCGAGACGGACACTCAGCTGCCCGCACAAGACGCCGGAGGCAGCAGCTGCTCCGCCCCGCGGGGGCGCCCTCGTGCCGCAGCCGGCGGAGAGAGGGAGGGTCCGCTCCTCTCCCGCTCCCCCGCGCGGGTCCTTGCCCCCCGGGTGACCGACTCAGGGGTCCGGCGCACCGCACGGGCACAGAGGCAGAGGGCAGGAGGGCAGGCTGGGCGGCTCTCGGCCAGGCGGCCTCGCCCGCTCCGGCTCCCGCCCCGCTCCTGCTCCCAGGCGGTGGCGACAGACCCCACCGCCGCGGTGCGGCAGCGGCTCCCGCTTGTCTTTGCCAGTGTCGTGCACTGGCTTCTTCCTACTTGTGACCAAGACCTGCGCCGCCACCGAGCATGCCCAGTCTTCCTATCTGCTCGCTCGCCGCTCCGAGGCGCGATCCGTAGCTCCGGATTTTATAGACTACGGGCGAGGGGCGGGGAAAGAAGGCGGTGCAGAAGAGGAAGCGTGGCCAAGCGCCCAAAGAAACACTGAGGAGGCTGAGGAGGAGGCGTGCGCAGGCGTGGTTGGGGCGGAGTCGAAGGGGAGGAGCTCACCGGGGGCCGGGAGAGTGAGATTCGCCCCTCTTTAAGCAAAGGAAACGTGTGGAAACTCGTTTTCTCTAATCCAAAGAGATAAACTTGGTGTTGGAGAAGAAATTTGATCATTTGAATTAATGAACAACCCTCTATATTCTTTGTGAGGTGAGAAAAGCCCTCACACTTATAAAAAAAAAACAGGTGAGGGCAGCCAGGTATGGTAATGACTCTGTAGCTTGGTAGTCAGATAAAACACCTGTTCAATTCTCGTTTCCACTATTTACTGACTGTGGGACTTTGGGCAAGTTATTTCTACACCCGTGTAAACTTATATTAATTCTATCTTTTATGTTGTAAGAGTGTGCACGATGCAGACGTGCATAGAGTTGATGACCAATACATTACCTGGTTATTAAGAGAAATACAAGCTTGTGTATTTATACCATATGTATATATATGACAAGTATTTCTGTATTCTGTAATTATTTGACCTATATTCTTTGCACAGACACCATTCATTGCAACCAGAGGGACTCTGTCAACATCTACAGATGGATTTATTGATGGAATCTTCTCCAAAAGCATATCCCTCATCCAAACCTAATATTCATCCATTATGTGACTAAAATGATGTTCATGTGAGCTTACAAAAGAGTAGAGGATTTTAGAAGCAGCTGGGGTTGACCCTATCCTGGTGGCAAACAGAAGGAAGGCGGTATCTCAGCCCCAAGTTATTGTTCAATAAATATGTGTTGACAGAGTGCTGATGTGTCAGCGAGGGAGAAAGTGACAGCAACTAGATCACACACATGAGGCCAAAAGTGTATTCCATGAACTACAAAGTTAACATTTCTTAAGCACTTATTAACTAACTGCTGAGAGGCTATATGACAGAAGTCCCTTCTCCCACACCCATCCTATTGGATGTGCCCCTCTTAGGGCTTGGGGACATGGAAACCCAAGGTTTGGTTATAATCCTACAGTGGAGTGTGTGTATGTGTGTGGGGTGTGGGGGGGGCGTGGATTTGTGGGGGTGTTTGAAGCTCAGGAGAGGTTTCAATCCCCAGCACACAGCGAGGATAAAAACCAAGCTTCATTCTAATTTGTTCACAGCCAACTCGACCTCAGCTGCTGCTGCATCCACTCTTCTTTGTACCCTCTGCACCAGCATCACCAGGCTTGTTTGGTCCTGGCTTTCCACTGACTTTTCTGCTTGGAAATCTCCACTTGACACATTCCTGTTTATCTGCTCAGTCCCAGTTATTCCTCTCCTTAATTTGGTTGCATTTGTACATGCCTCTAGTTCTACATTATGATAGAATAATTTTAAAAGTATCTCTATACTGACTTCCTCTGGGATAGAGTTAATTTATGCCTCTTATATCCTCGATTCTAGAAAAGTGCTTCCTATGTATCTTACTTCCTAAGGAAGGCAGGTAGTGTGGGGATCTAGGAGAGCAGTGTTGCTCATGTTTCACATGCAAGTGAGACATCTAAAAGATCATTTTTTATTCTCAAAATCTAGCATTTGCATGGGCCTGCATTGTTCAATACAATAGCCATCAACTACATGTGGCTACCGAGCATCTGAGGAATGGCTAATTTGACTGTAAAACTAATTTCAGCTTTATTTTAATCCACTGAAATAGACATTTCAAACTTGAAATTCCATTTGGTTACTGGAAAACTTTTACATAAATTTGGAGCAGGTTGGGAATATGAATTTACTTTTTTGCCTGTTAATTTTATAAAATGGAAATACAGATCAAGTATTTCTATTGAAAACTTAGTGGCCTAAGAGACCTACTGTGAGTGTAATACACATACCAGATTCAAAGACCGTACAAAAATAAGCATGTAGATACCTCATTAATAATTTTATATCAATTACATGTTGCCCTAACAGTATTTTGAATATGTTAATATACAGTATGTGCTTAAATTAATTCACCTGTTTCTTTTCCGTTTTTAAAGGTGGTTAATGGGAAATTTAAGATTATCTTTGTGACTCGCATTCCACTTAATTGAAACAGCACAGGTGTAGACATTTACGCTTTGCAAAGCACACATTTTTCTCCTACACCTGCTGCATTTCCTCACAATACCTGAAGCTGGACTCTTGGGAGAGTGTCAGTTTCATTTTAATGAACAAACAGGTATGGGGGGGGGGGTTCAGTAAGAGATTTAAGTTCAAGTCTAGCCAAAATTCTAGATAGCACTGCATGTAGTGAGAGCGCTGTAATTTGAGTCACTCAGTCCCAGGTTCCGGGTGACACAGAAGGGGGCCTCTCTTATTCGAATTCTAAACAAGCACCACCCCCCCCCCCCGCCCCGAGAGCCCCTGGGCTCAGGACAATCCCAAATGGGGTGCAGCATGATGGTACTATTCGGCAGTTATGTCAAATGTAAACTGTGGCCTCCACAGTGCTTTAATCAATTGCTGTTACAAGGAGAAAAAATCCCCAGCACAGATCAACGGAATTACAGTCAACAGTCAATCCCCTCTATTTGACAGTGTTTTTCATTTTTAGGTTTACTTCTTCGGTACTTCTACGAGTAGGTTTTCAGCGACTAGCCCCAGACAGATCGTTCAGGGCTTTAATGACCACTAACGGGAAACGGTGCCCATAGACTGCAGAGTCAGCTCTTCTTCAGGCCTTGCTCAAAGCGGATTCCCGGTCACATCTTCCGCGGAAAAAAAGCCGGACTCAGTAGGCTCTAACCAACCGTTGCTACTGGCGATCAAGACGACGCTTTCACCTTTCACACCTCCTAGCCCCGACAGTCGCAAGCCCCGCCTCCAGGGACGCCTGGAAAACTCGGACCACGGAGCAGTGAAGCTGGGGACCCGGAGCAACCGCGGGGCCGAGCTGAGCATGCTCGGAGGGCGGCTCGATAGCGGGAGGAAGCGGCGCGGGCGGCCGGCGCTGCACGCCGCGTCGTTGTTGTGATACAGCCCTCGCCACGTGACTGCGCCGGGCCCGCCTCCAGGCGCACGGTGCCGCCTCCCCGTGACTCAGCACTTTGTGCCTGTTCTGTGCTAGAGGTCACTGCCGGGATGCTGCTTGGGGCAAAGTTTCGGCCCTCCACTCCTGACACTCTCCCATCCCCCACACCTGGCTGCTGCTCCTAAGTGTTGCAGCAGCCATTTCAGACTCATTGGTTTTCGGGCCTCTTGAGTACGGAGGGAAAAAAGTCTATTTCCCTGTGGTCATGCCAGTTCCAATTTTCCCTGAGTCAGCAGCTTCCGATGATAGCCTGGAGCTGACCGCACAAAGATCAAACGAGGAAAGCAGAGGGACTTTTGCCTAAGGGTCTCTAAGGGAGAAATTTGCAGGTTCAGGCCGCTTTGCGGTCACCCGCCCCAGCCCTTACTGCTCTGTTTGGCTTGAACGTCCTCTAGATGGTATCCCGGCCGTCGCAGTAATTTACTCTTCATGGTGCACCTGCTTTATGCCGAGCACTTTGATCTAGAATCCATGGAACAATCCTGGTTGTTGCCATGTTTTATAGATAAGGCAACTGAGATCCAGTAATAGTAACAGGTAGTGGCTACTCAGGGATCTGAACTACAGTGCACTTTCTACTACAACTCATAGTCTGGGTGGAGCTGAAGGCCTCCTTCTGTGGGGCTCCTGTCTTCTTGATGCCACCTCCGCTAAGGCCTCCTCTCCTCTGACATTCCCTTTCCCCCAAAAAACCTCTGTTCTGACGGTGAGGTGTTTAAGATTTTCTTGCTTTGTGTTTTAATTATTGGTAGAAACAACTAGTTGTTTCTCAACTCAAGTGCATACAGTACAAAATGCAAAAGATGCATGAAGGATTTTTTCCCTACCATCGCATTGTACTTAGAATTTGACTACATTGAAGAAATACCCCAGGGCTTTATCACAGAAGAGCAGTGCCCAAAAGACTGTGGTCTTCACCCTGGCTCAGGGGAGCGTGCCCAGTCCTTCTAAGCAAAGTTGTGTTTGTTATCATCAGGGACACTTCCTTCTTCACCTGAGGTTTCTCTCCCAGCCTAAACATTCTCTGATGTCAATACCACTAAGTTAGTTGAAAAAGTGCAATTTTTTTTTTGTATTGTGTAGTATTTCTAACACATGTTGCTGAGATATGTTACTGTCATTCTAAGTCGACAAAACACTGAACCACCATCAACTTGATTTTTAAAGCCGACTTTTAGTTCATATGGATTTTTCAAAAATAAAAATGTGCTTATTTTCATATAGTCACAAAAGGTTTGCTCCCTCAAGTGAGGCCTATATTAAGATGAGGAAGCTTGAGTGTAAAGAAGATGGATAGGAGTCAATGGGGTGAGATTAAAGATGTGGGAATGAGAGAGGATGCCTTTAGAAGATCTCTCAGGAGACATGATGGAATCCGGGACACATGTGAAATGGTGAGGTTTTTCATAACAGTATCACGATCTTATCAGATGCTAGGGAAGCAGATAAGGAGGCCAAGATTGATGTGTTGGGACAGGGAAGGTAATAGCTCATCCTAGTAGATTCACTCTCTTCACTGGAGTATGGTTAAAGAAACACAATTTTTTATTGCAGACATTTCCGAGCAAGCAGAAAAGTACAGAGGACATAGTGTAATGTACTTATTACCCATCTTCAGGATCACCACATAGCTAATCTCATCTCAGATATTCACCCCCTCCCATTAATTTAAAACAAATCTCACTGGCATCTGATCTCAGGTAGTTAGCTTTAAGTGACAAATGTAAAAGACAATTTGAGCAATTGGTACTGAGGGATGATCCAGGAAGATGAAAAGGAGAAAGCAATAGGCTAATCCCTTACTGGAAGTCAATTTCCTTCATCCTAAAATTGGAGACAGGTGATGTTATCCAATTGTTTTTATTCCAACTTTTCTAGCTATTGTTCCACATTAGGTGACCTTGCATTTGAAAACAAAACTAAAAAACCCTACTTGTCACATGTGGTATAAACTTTCACAGTGGCTGGCATGGGTAATTATTATTGTCAAAGGAGGCCCACTGTCAAATATGAGTAAGGTCTTTAAGGCATGTATTTATGTTTTTGAAGATTCCTATTTTTTCTTCCCATTGCACTCACCTTTATTCACATAGATGTAAGCTTCATTCTAGATTAGATAACACCAAATAATTGACCTTTGGCACACAGCAATTTGTGGATGATGAAATGTGAAAAAGTGCCAATCATAATTACACCCACGTGGAAAGGCAACTATACTGGATACCAAGCAATTTTGCTTCAATAAAACATGTCCAAAAAGCAAAAACAAAAACAAAGGAATAACATAATTGTACTTCCGGGAGGTATTTTTCACACACGATACCCCCTGCTGCTGCTTATTTTAGTACTTAGTTATTTAATAGTTATTTTGAAGGGAAAAATCAACTCATGGAAAAACTGCCTATCCTACAATGCACGGGAGAGCCCCACACAAAGAACTATTCAACTCAAAATGTCAACAGTGTGAAGGTTGAGAAACCTTGGTCTACATGTATTAGGATTAACTCTAAATATTACATGGGTGCCTTTCTTTAAACATTTTTAACGGGCACCTGGGTGGCTCGGTTGATTAAGCAGCTCAGGTCATGATCTCACGGTTTGTGGGTTCGAGCCCCGCATCGATCGGGCTCTGTAATGACAGAGCGTGGAACCTACTTTCGGATTCTGTGTCGTCTTCTCTCTCTGCCCCTCATCCGCTCACACTCTGTTTCTCAAAAATAAATAAATGTTTATATGTAGCTATTGAATATACCACTAGTCTCCAGTGTGTTGATGGGGCCCATGATAAGAGGGAGTAAGACCACTTCTTTATCTTGTTTCTCTTTTCCTTGTGGCCACTTCCTGATCTAGCCCTGGTCTACTCTCCTAGTCTTAGTTCTTGTCCATGTGAGACCAGTAATATATCAATATCAATATTAAATTTTTTTAATGTTTACTTGTGAGAGAGAGAGACAGAAACATGCACATGTGCGTGCCCATGAACAGGGAGGTGGCAGAGAGGGAGAGAGAGAGAATCCAAAGCAGGCCTGGTGCTGTCAGAGCAGAGCCCTGTGTGGGGCTTGAACTCACGAACCATGAGATCACGACCTCAGCCGAAGTCAGATGCTCAACCAACAGAGCCACACAGATGCCCCACCAATATTAATATTAAGCTGCAGAGTTCTTAGTGCCCTGCTTACATTTTTTAAAAATTCAGTTTTAAAGAATAAAAACTCATTAGGTCTTAGAAGCTCTGTTACTACTGGACAGAGAATATGGCATACCAGAAAAGTCTTGGCTTGAGTGTTAGAACTGATTTGGAATCCCAGCTCTGGCCCCTCTAGCTCTGTGACCTTGGGCAAACTCCTGTGCTTGAGTTTCATCATTTGTATAATGGGGGAAAGCGATACTTTGATGAGTGCTTGTAAAGACTGAAAATAACATGCGGAATATCTGACACATATAGTGAGGAGGGGGAGGCTCACTGAATGGTACTTCTTTTTCATCAATTAAGGCAAGGTAGGAATTTTAGGAGACACAACATCACTACGTTCAAGTAGCAGTAAGCTCAGAAAATATCTTCCTGCCACAGATGTTTTCCGCTGTTGCAATGGTAAAAGGTTGCAGTTTCCTGGAAAGACACTCCCCTATTACTCAAAAGCTTAGCACCTGTAAAAGCCAGGGCCACTAAAAACCGTCTCTGGCACTTTAATTTTTAATATTTTGTGATGACAGCCAGTGTTTTCGCTGTAAGAATAGTTTAAGCAAACCTTCACTGGCTCTTCTACCTTCTCCCTCCCCAAATAGACACCTGTACAAAGTAGAGAACAGCTTGCTAGTCAGCAGTCAACTCCATGGCCTTGGGTAGGAACTTTATGGAACTATGCTTAAGGTTATCAGGCCACAGCTTATATATAAGGGGATGCCAGTAAGTTCACCAAAGACAGAGTTGCTATGAAGCATCACTTGGTGTGGACAGCTCTGCTCTGGCACAGTCCAACGGTCACTTTCAGAGGAGTGTTCAGCCAGGGAGATGGGCACCAGATAAACACGTTGTTTTGCTTATCCTTGATCTAGGGAAGGAAGGGGAACTAGTGATCAGGAAGATTCACATTTATCCCCCCACCCACACCCCCCTGCAAAACAAGGCAGAGCTTCCCAAAAAGCATGGCTTGGAATACTAATGTGCCCTAACTAGCAATGGGATACCAAAATGACATTCCCTTCAGCCCTTGCAATGGCAAAGCAGGACCTGATTTGGGTGGCCAGAGCCTTCTGGTCTGGTCACATCTCACTGTGGACAACAACATCCTTTACAGTAAAAACATTCTCAGTTTCAAGGTGTGTGATGTTGTGAAAAAGGTTAGGAAAGATTTCTATGAGGTGTTAGCCCATTTTACAGAGGAGGAAGTGGAGGCTCACAGATTAGGAAGCACACTCAAAGGCTAGCCAGAGACTTGTAAATAGCAAGTAAACAGCAGAACTTGGATTTGATTCCAGGTCTCTTTGCCTTCAGAGTCCAAATTCATTCCACTTTCCCTCTCACTGCTGAAAACAAAACTCAATCATATGTATCAACAGTAATACTTAAATTTTGAATAGGCCTTTATGGCTTGCGATGTGCTTTGGCAGAAGAAATGGGGAGTTGAGGGGTAAACGAATGAACATTTCTCTTATACCTATACTGAATCGTTTCCACATACAGGGAACTAATCAGGGTTCACCTTGCCCTCAGCAAGGTCAGGGGCACAGTCCTGTAGTTGAGGGAATGTGTGATGGGGAAATTCACTAGGTTTTCTAAGTTGTAATTAGATTGCAATGGTCAAAACAACAGCTAAAACCTTGAATGTGAGAACGTGTCCTTGGAGATAGTATTATTATTGAAGTTAGAGTTAGGCACTATCTTCTAGTTTTTAAATAACTAAGACAGTTTTTTACAGATGTCTTCTAATACTTAAGAACACAGATGAAATATGTCCATAAACTAGCTGTGAAATTAGTACCAGTGTTGATCTGGGCTACAAAGAACTTTTGGAAGTTTGGACAATATATAAAGTTCTGTGATTATACAACTAAGGCAATTCTCTGCCAGTTGAACTAAATTTGTGTTTATTTAACAAATATGTACTACGTACTCACTCTGCACGGGTCCTGTTCTTGGTGCCGAAGATACTGGGTGAAAGGGAAGAGCAACATTCTGTTTTCATGGAGCTTTCTTTCTAGAGTGAGAAGACGGACAATAAACAAGAATATAAACTCAGTAATTTTAGGTGTCATTATGAAGAAAATAATAAAGAGCACCTATTGTTTTTGTGATGATTTATGTGTGTCAGACTGGTTAGTTCTGCTAATGATTTAGCTATGAGTGCTGTGATTTGTACCCTGAAAAAGACACCAGCCCTGGAGAATTTCCCTTTGCTCAGACTGGGGATAAAATCTCTCAGTTGAAGAATTTTTCCCCCTTTATCTTCAGGTAGGGCATACAGCTTACTTCTTAGATGATTTCAAAATGAGGTAATCAGTGAGGAATGCTATTGAAAGATAGATGCTTTAGTTAACCTTTGATAGTCTCTGGTTTCTGTTATGAATCTACAGACCTTAGAAGCATAATATTTAAAACAGTATGTAAAATCTGAAGGGTTTATGAGAGATTTATAACGGGATTTATTCAGTAAGTCAAAATTGTGTCAAAATGTCAAGGAATATTTGATTTGACGTTAATTAAATTGACTGGACTTGTTACATGATTAGGGTTTTATTTTTTCAAACGTTACTTGGGGATGAAAATGATAATTGATAGCATGCCTTTGCTAACATTACACGATACTATTCTGCAGGCAGACCATATTGATAAAAAGTTCCTAGTGCAGATGGTGGAATGCTTTAGTATTTAAAGCTAAAGAGGAAAAGTGCAAATAATCACATTTTTCAGAAATTTGGTACATTTGATAATGTCAGATTTGTAAGATATAAATAATCTAATCCATACTCAGTATATTACACCCAAAGTGGCTTATGAATCCTATTTTTTTTCCTTGTAAGAAAACAATATAAATTCTGCTTGAAGGTGGCATCCTCAATAAGAGTTTTCTCTCTTTTATCTATTTAAAATTTTTCTAGATGGGGGGGCACATGGCTGGCTCGGTCAGTAGAGCACCTGACTCTTGATCTCAGGGTTGTAAACTTGAGCCCCATGTTGGATGTAGAGATTACTTAAAAAAATAAAATCTTTAAAAAAAATTCTAGATGTAAAAAAGGAGATTCAACTAAAATATTTTAACTAAAATAATATGACTTGAGGTTTCCAAGTTTTAGTTTTCAAGTTATGGCTAGTTTATACAGTTTTGGCTGTTTTATATTCAGATGATTATAAGGTAGTTTGTTTAAAAGGCAAAAACATGCCAACGTAAGCCAGCAAATATTTATTTGAACATTTAAAGTCTGTTACCAGCTCAGTTCAGCTAATGTGTTGTTGCATGATTGATGAAAGCTGGCTTTCTTTTAATTGTACTTAGGACACTGCAGAAATAATAAAAAACAATGGCTATTATGTTTCATTTTCTCTGAGGCTTGTAGTTCATTAATGTCATTAGTATTGCATTCCCAAGTCCCAGGGGAAGGACACAAAAGCTGATGCAGATTATGAGAAGTTACCAGAAAATGGGAGAGAGGAAGAAAGAACAGAGGGAAAAATGAAAGAAAGAAGAAAATGATAATAAGAAGGAAAGGAAAGAAAACAGGAACAGCATGGGTTAGTGTCTTAGATTCCTGACGTACCAGCTCATTATGATTCACTCACTCATTCCTTCAAATATTCATGTGATAGTGATATTACTTTGGGCAGATAAATTAATTTCTTCACCTGGGTTCTGGAAGAAAGAAAGATTAAGAAAAAAAAGTAAGAGGGGGTGCCTGGGTGGCTCATTCGGTTAAACCTCCGACTCTTGATTTCTGCTCAGGTCATGATCTCACAGTCACGGGATGAGCCCTGTGCCGGGCTCTGCGCTGAGCGTGGAGCCTGCTTGGGATTTTCTCTGTCTCCTCTTTCTCTCTGCCTCTCTCCCGCTCATGCTCTCTGTCTCTCTCTCAAAAAAATAAATAAATAAACATTAAAAGAAAAAAAAAGTAAGAGAAGAAACTGGTGGAAATGATCATAATTCCAGCCCTGGTTCATCATCATTGTGAGGGTAAACAATATAACATATATGAAAGTGCTTTGAAAAAATTCTCTATAGAAGAATATTCTCTATAGGTACTATTAATAAGAGGCAAAGGCCCATTCACCATCTAAAACTGTGTTGGCGGTTTTGCAAGTGGCCTTCCAGATGGACTCAGGCCCCAAAGCACAGACAGTAAGATGGACATCTTTTATCTTGTGAGAAAAGAGTGCAGAGTGTCCAATATTCAAGCTGAGTGTATGAGGGTATGGTAGGAACAGAACAATGTCTCTTCAATGGCCTATGGTAAAATAAAATTAAAAAAAAAAAAAACACACTATAGCTTTACATATTTAAGATATGATACCTTATTGTTTGGGAAGAAATTGGGTAGATGATTCATTCTACAAAACAGGAAAAGATCAAGGCAGCTGATTCATCCAACTCAAGGCCAGGATCAGATAATTATGGAGGCTGCATTCCACTGACGGAGGCCATAGCGTGGGTCGGTCACTATGTGCACACTCTTAAGTGTCCTTAATTGTAACATTTAATTGTAACAATATGAGGTGGGCGACAGTATCTCCAGTTGAAAAATTTGAGGATTTAAGCCTACTTGTAAAGTGACATAGCTAGTAAATGGCAGAATCTAAATTCAAATCCAGGTGTTCACCACCTTGCTTCTCCCTTTCAGTTCTCTAGGCATCCCTCTGCCACCTGCTCTTCCCCAATTCTGTAGGAGAACAGAGTCCCAGGCCCAGGGACCTCCTGCAAAGTCAGCTGTTGGTTCTGAGGACACTGAGGTCAGGGACCTTTCTTTCCCCAGCCCTTCCCCATTTTCTGTAGCATTTCTGGAGAGTGTGGGCATTTCCTCCTCATTTCTTGTGGTGATGGCATCCATCTGGTTGCTTCAGTTTCTGCATCAGTTTCCTGCTTCTCAGTGATGGTCTAGTTCCGGTAGTCAGGGACTACTTTGTGGGGATTAACAGAGGAGCTGGGAAGGGTGGGGGTTCACTAAAAAGAGGCAGGTAAAGTAGTAAAGTAAGGGTACTGAGGAAATATGAATAGATCTAATGAATATTTATTAAGTGCCTACTAGGTGCCAGGTATGGTGCTAGGTGCTTGAACAAAAAGGTGAGCAAAAGGCATGGTAGTTCCTTCACAGTTTACAGCCATGCTGGGTAGGAAGAGACTGGTGTTAAATAAGGAGCCATATGAATTAATGCATAATTTAAAATTATTATGCTTTATGACAGTAAAAGAGTGTCATGACAGAGAATAAGGGGAGGAGGACATAGTTTAGATGGGACAGGGGGTGGCTGTTTCAGGAAAGGCCTCTCTGGGAAAGTGACATTTAAAACAACATGTTTATCAACTGAATACTGAAATACTTGTATTGTTGAGGATTTCAGAGTAATAAAATTATTAACCTCTGATGAAAGTTACAGGTAATAGTAGGGAATACTTTTACTTTTATTACACACACAAACTTTTCCTACAGCTTTTATTTATTTATTTTTATTTATTTATTTTAAATGTTTATTTATTTTTGAGAGAGAGCACAAGTGCGGGCGGGGCAGAGAGAGAAAGAGGGAGACACAGAACCTGAAGTAGGCTCCAGGCTCTGAGCTGTCAGCACAGAGCCTGATTCGAGGCTTCAACTCCAGAACTCCGGATCAGCAAGGTCATGACCTAGGCTGAAGTCGGACACTTAACCAACTGAGCCATCCAGGTACAGTCTACAACTTTTAAAAGTAAATTGCAGCTGGCGGCAAGTATTTCTACTATGACGTAATTATACATTTTCACAAACTATTATTGTCTTTGTATCTCCTGGAGTAAACCATGATAATCACCATTTTTACAGATAAAATAACTATTGTGTTGTGAAGGGATTTCTTTTTTCCTCATATCCCCCAAGTAATCAAAGTTTACTCCTTTCTATACACGTAACAGAAATTCTTTTCTCTCCATTTAATAGGTCTGTTTTAATATTAACATTCTACAATTTGTGGGCTACCTCTCATTTTTAAGTCTTAGGTAAGCACATAGTGATTTGTGCCCAGTGTAATGTTACTTAAATACTTATTTAGGATACACCTACATTTTCATAGAGAATAAAGTGATGAAATTTTAGCAACCTTTAATGGTGACCAAATAAAACACTTTGAAAGCTTTTAGAAAGTATATAATAAAATATGTATTTTCCCCCTTTTTGGGATATAAATTATTCGCCTTGTTTTCTATTGAAAGTTACTGCTTAAATAGCTTACGTTAAAAAAAAAAGTTATCTTAGTTAGTGGGAAAGACTATTAATCAAAATCTTTTACAATCCATCCTTACCTCTACGCAACGACTTTGTGCAAAACCATACATGTTTATTTCAAAATGTAAAAGTAATGTGGGGCGCCTGGGTGGCTCAGTCGGTTAAGCGGCCGACTTCGGCTCAGGTCATGATCTCGCGGTCCGTGAGTTCGAGCCCCGCGTCGGGCTCTGTGCTGACGGCTCGGAGCCTGGAGCCTGTTTCAGATTCTGTGTCTCCCTCTCTCTGACCCTCCCCTGTTCATGCTCTGTCTCTCCCTGTCTCAAAAATAAATAAAACTTAAAAAAAAAAAAAAAATGTAAAAGTAATGTTTGTAAAGAATCTCACCATCATCAAAGCATTAAAAGCATTTACTTGCTGAGTAACAGGAAAGTTTGTTAAATAGTATAAATAACAAATTTCCTCAGTTCTGATTCTTATTTTTTATAATTTATGATTTCTGAGTTCAAGATTTATTTTATAATCATTTGAAACAGGGTGCTGTCAAAAAAACCACCAGACGCTGAACAGAAGGGAGGCAAGATTTTATTCACGGCCAGGCCAAACCTGATCTCCTGATCTTAAGGAGAAAAGTGCAGAGAAGGGCCCTGAGCAAAGGTAGCAGTGAGCTTATATGGATTTTAGCAAGTCAGAATACGTCATTATTTAGTTAACCAATTACAATTTATAACATTTCATGGTAGCCAATTATATTGTGACATAAAGACGTTAGTTTTGGTGGGAACCTATCAATTTAAAGGTCTTTGTCCTAAGAGGGTTTAAAATGACCAATCATAGTTAGACACCTGAGATGCTGTAGGGCAGTGAGTACGTGACTTTTTACATGTTGGTCTTGCCTAGCCCAGATCTTGGTAGAGGGGGTGGGGGAGCGTTTTGCATCCTAAGTTATCTGTTTAGTAAGCAGGCGAGGTCACAGAAGTGAGATAAGGCAGTTAGTAATTTCTGATAACCCTAATAGGGAACTACATAAGCTTTTGTCTCAATTATTCATGAAAGGTGTGTTTAAGCTGAACTTATATACAATAAGCTTTCTGATATCTTATAAGTTGACCTATTACACATTGTATATGATCGATGTTATAGGTAGGGTTAAAAAAGTATTTTTCCAAGAAAAAAAGAAAACTTATTTAAATCGATGGCGCAACTTACAACTAATGGCATCTTAGAACTGGCAAAATATAGTGTGAGATACATACTGATGTCAAAAAGCAAGTCTTGACTTCACCCATCTGGATTATATACAAAATGAAATACCATTCAATTTTAATACCCAACTTACCACAGTTCTTCTGCTGCATGAATGTCAGAACATGGCAAACTGGAATCAACTGTTGCCACTGGAACAGACTGCTTCTACTGGAAGAAAGGAGGGCTGGTGTGCTGGTAATGTTTCCCTTTTAAATTTTTCGGTTCTTTAAAACCTGGCTAGCTATTCCTTAATTATGTTAAATCCTCTCTGTCAACAATAGCTGTGTGTTTCTGCCTCTTGCCTGGACTCCAACTGATACACATCATTTCCTATCCTTCTGGCTTCTCTCCACCACTGTGTTGTTAGTATCTAGAGTTTGAGTTCTACATTATTAAACAAAAAATATATATATATATATATTTGTATTTTTAAATTTTTCTCTGTTTATTTTTTGAATAAAAAATGGGGACCTGCATTTCATCTATTTCAGACAAAAAAATTTTTTTGACAACTTTTTCAGTTAACAACTTTCTCACTGTATCACTGGCATATGACAAACTATACATATTTAAAGTGTACATTTTGATAAGTTTTAGTATATGCATACAGTTGTGAAATCACCACTATAATGAAGATAATGAACATATTTATCACCTCCAAAAGTTTTCTTTTGCTCTTTTGTAATCATGCTCTCACACCCTTCCCTGCCTTTCTTCCCCATCTCTAGGCAACCACTGATCTGCTTCTTATCACTACAGATAAGTTACACTTTCTAGAATTTTATATAAATGGGTCAAACAGTATGTACTCTTTTATTTTGTCTTGTTTATCATTATTAGTTTGTAGCTTGTTCATGTTATTGTATGTATCAATAGTTCATTCCTTTGTATTGCTGACTAGTATTCTATTATATGAATGTGCCGCAATTTACTTATCCATTTACCTGTTAATGGACATTTAGATTGTTTCCAGTTTGGGCTATTGCCAGTAAATTTGCTAGGAACGTTCAAGTACAAGTCTTTGTTGTTGTTATTTATAAAGAGCAATGTTTTTTAAGTTTATTTGTTTTTTAGAGAGAGTGAGAGTGGGCATGGGTGTGCGTGCACATCAGTGAGGAAGGGGCAGAGAAAGAGGAGGCAGAGAATCCCAAGCAAGCTCCTGGCTGTCACAGCAGAGCCTGATGTGGGGCTGGAACTCACAAACCACAAGATCATGACCTGAACCAAAGTCAAGAGTCCAATGCTTCACCGACTGAGCCACCCAGGCGCCCCTCAGGTACAAGTCTTTGAATGAACGTAAACTTTCTTTTTCCTTGGACAATGTGTTGGAGTGGAATGGCTGGTTAGATGGTAGGTTTATGTTTAACTTCTTAAGAAACAGCCAAGCTAGTTCTCAAAGTTGTTGAACCACTTCACAACCCAATCAGAAGCATAGGGGAGTTCTAGTTCCTCTAAATTCTTGGCAACACTTGGTATGGTTAGTGTTTGGAGGTATTTCATTATGGTTTTAATTTGCATTTCCCTAATAACTAATTGTGTTGAGCGTCTTTTTCATGTGCTTATTTGCCATCCATATATATTCTTTGGTGAAGTCTCTGCTCAAGATAGACCATATTTGGAGCCATAAGACAAGTCTCCATAAATTTAAAAGGATTCAAGTCATACAAAGTGCGTTTTCAGGCCACAGTGGAATTAAATTTGAAATCAGTAACAGAGTGATATCTGGAAAACCCTTAAATATTTGGATCCAGTGTTGCTGTTAAAAAATCTGATGCCTGTCTGATTTTTGTAACTTTGTAGGAGATATGCTCTTTTTGTCTGGAAGTTTTCAGAATTTTCTCTTTCTCTTTCATGAGCTTAAATTTTCCAAGACCGTATCTGAGTTCTTACTTTTTCTTATTGGGCACTCAATTCTTTGCATTTGAGTTCTTTCTTCTCCCTTTAATTCAGGGATATTTATTTTTATTATTTCCTTTAACATTTTTCCCTCCCTTTATTTTTTTCTCCTTTTGGATTCCTATTTTCCATATGTCAGCTTGTCTACTTTTATCTCTATATTTATTTCTATAATTATCTCTTATCCCATTTTTTGTCTGCCTTCTGGGAGATTACCTCAGTCTGCTCTTGCAATTTTACAATTTATTCTGTGGCTATGTTCAGCTTGCTATTTATTCCATCTACTGTTCTTTCTTTCAAGATATATATATATATATATATATATATATATATATATATATATATGTACTTTTCACTTGGATCTCTTTGTGACTTTTTCTTGCTTCATATTACCAATATCTTTTTTTTTTTAATGTTTATTTATTTATTTTGAGAGAGAATGCAAGCAGGCAGAGGCAGAGAGAGGGAGACAGAGAATCTGAAATCTGAAGCAGCCTCCAGGCTCTGGGCTGTCAGTGCAGAACATGATGCGGGGCTCAAACCTACGAACTACAAGATCAGGACATAAGCCGAAGTTGGATGCTTAACAGACTGAGGCGCCTAGGTGCCCTTTTATTACCAATATCTTTTTCTTAACTTTGGTTGTGCTTATTTTACATTCTTACTCTGCTTGTTCCAGTTTTTCTGCTTGATACGATATACGTTGTTCAGTTTGTGGTTTTTCGCTCTGTAGTGGTTCTAACCTCAGGTATTTCAGGCTGTGAGCTGTATTACCAAGGCTCAGGCCTTAGTTTAGGCTCTTTTGTGATTTTGAGTGGTTAGAAGATGAGCCCCAAGGCACAAAGCCCTGGACACCAGAACTGTGATTAACCACTCATCTGTTCTCCTTCAACAAGCATTCCTCTGGCCAGAATCCTCCTCTAAAGTATTAAAAGGGAGAAGACAATGATCTCACATGTGATCTACTATCCCTTAGGCAGGCTTGCTGAGGATGTGTGAGGAGTGAGTGAGCGCTCAGGGCACTGGTCAGCCTCTCCCGCACCCCTTACCCTTACGAGGGCTATTGTTGCTGCCTTCTGACTCAAGGCGGTCCTGAGATAGGCAGGGATCCAAAGGATCAGAGAAAGGCAGAGCAGAATGTGGCCGGGCTCTCTTTACCTGATACTCCACCTCTGCGTGCGTCTTCACCCAAGGTTTATGATGGACTTTAGTCTCCCCAGGGATTTCTTAGTTTTTAAGATCAATACATTCCTGTCTCTTCTGTCGTTTCCCCAGAGCTAATTCCCTGTGGCCTGCGCCTGGTAAACATCTTGTCTGTATTTCATGGGTTGTCACTGGGGGATAGGTTCCTGAGAGATTTTGAATTTTGCTATAAGGAAATTAATCTTGGGATGCCGGTGGCTCAATTGGTTAAGTATCCAGCCCTTGGTTGCAGCTCAGGTCATGATCTCACAGTTCGTGGGTTTGAACCCCACATCGGCTTCGCACTGGCAGTGAGGAGCCTACTTGGGATTCTCTCCTTCTCTCTGCCCCTCCCCCCCCCCATACACACTCTCTCTCTCTCTCAAAATAAATAAATAAACTTACACAAAAAAGAAAATTAATCTGGTAGCAAAGTGAAAAAAAAGGAGGAAGCAAACAATTACTAGTATAGGTAAGCAGTAATGAGGTTTGAATTGACAGTTTGTATGTTGAAATGAAAAGACATTTTTTTCTGTGTAAGTGATTTGTCAGTTGAGCCCAAACTTGAAGAAGCTGCTGTTTCATTTTATTTATTTATTTATTTATTTATTTATTTATTTATTTATTTGAGTGAATTGCAAACTAAGCCCTGGGAGAAATTCAAGATGTTACAGTGAAAAAGGAAGCTAAGTGAGACCAGATTGGAGAGCAAATTGTTATTATTTAAAACTTATGGACCACCCTGGATATGCTAAGTTTTATTTAAGAAAATACTGAAACACGATCCCTTCCGTTTAACAACTAACATTTTCAGGAAACGTATACCACATTTCTATGTGTGTTTTACTGCACCCACTGCCAATATTTAAACTTGTTTAATTTGAGGAATTTCCTCTTCTTAGTTTTCTTTCCCTCAATTTTTTTTTTGAGAGTTGTTCCCTTCCTTTTTTTTTTTCCATAAAAATTGAGACTATGAACAGATGTCATTGTATATGTTCATATTCTTGGGTTGAAAGTTAGCAATTAAGACACTATCTTTATGCTATGATTCTTCATAAAGCAGGCTAGATGGAGAATTTTTTACCTCCTTGCAACTTTTCAGTGTGTTTGGCCTTCCACTCAATAGTAAAAAATGGTCTATTTTTATTTTAGATGAAAAGAAAAGAAATTAGTTTGAATAGCAGCATGAAAAATTTATGTTAATGATAAACATGAAAAATGCTCAGTTTTAAGTCAGACAAACAATTTTTTGTTTTGTTTTTGTTTTTGTTTTTGGACTATCAAACTGCCCCAGAATTATATATAAAAAGATCTTGGCAGTAAGAAGTCTCATAAAATGCTGATGAGAACGTAACTGCCGACCATACTTATACACATAGCTATAACTGCCTCTGTGTAGCAGGAGAGCCCCACCCCCAACCCATCCCATATACCAGTGCCTCTTAAACTTCAGCATGCATCAGAATCACCCAGACAGCTTGTTAAAACATGGATTGCTGGACCCCACCCCAGAATTCTGATTCAGTAAGTCTAGGGTGATGCCTGAGAACTTGCATTTTTAACAAGTTCCTAGGTTACAGTGACACCTATAGTCCAGGACCAACTTCAAGAACCACTGCCATCTATTAGCTCAATCCTGGCTGTAATGTAGCTGGAGATATTTAAAAGAACACTGTTGCCAGGGGCCGTGGCTGGCTCAGTCGGTAGAGCAGGTGACTCTTGGTCTTGGGGTTGAGAGTTTGAGCCCCTCATTGGGTGTAGAGATTACCTAAAAATAAAATCTTAACAAACAACAAGAAAAGGAATACTACTGCCAAAAAATACCAGTGTTGAGGTCTACTCTCAGGGATTTTGATTTAATTGGTTGGGAGTGGGGCCTGGACATCTATGTTTTATAAAAGTTCTTCGGGAGATTCTAAGGCACCCTTAGCATTGAGAAGCACTGCCACATACTCATTCTCCAACCAGCATCCAGAGGAACTCATATAGCTGCTGTTCTACTTCCATTCAAGCCTTTAACCTTAAGGTTTTATAAAGGTATTTTCATTTAAATTGTTTTGCTCATTGGTTCTGGTCACCAGCAAAACCCAAGTCATTATTGACCTTCTCCCTTACTCTTACTAGTTCAGCTGTGAATTCTCTCTTCTGGTTCAATCTCCCCTTTCTCTTCTCTCCTCTCCTCCATCTCTCTCATTTTCCTGTTGTTTCCTCTAGTGTTCTTCACTAACAATTTCATCTATGCTCTCAGGCTTTCTACCATTGTTTCCCTTGGTCTCCTTGCCTACCTGTAGACTGACTTGTTTCTGAAGACAGTACTTCCCTGCAGCCCTTTCAAATGCAGGCTGCTAGCTTTCCCACATTCCCTGGGTGTTGGAATCTGGACACCAGTTTGCAGTCTTTTTCCCATTTCACTGCAGCTTCCAGACATTTACTCCTCAACCCTTATGTAAATTTCTTGTGCCTTTGAGGTTAATGCTATCTGGCTATGCCATCTGCCTCTTACATTGCTGTCCACCAACCTCCTTGTCTCTCTATTCATTCACTAAAGTTTGGGCACCTGGCTCTCAGCCTTTGCTTCAACCCTACGCCCTGCCATCACCCTAGGAGACGTCTGCATCCACGTGGATGACCATCTGGCACTCTGGCATCTTCAGTCTTTGGTCTCCTCATTTTCCATGAGCTTTTCCTTGACCCTATCTTCCCATCCAATGTCACTGTTATGCTTTGGGCCTTTGCCATCATGAAGAGCTCACCATCTGTGAATTACTGTCTTCCATCATTCCAGCCCATAGTCAACCACCTAACATCATAATCATAAGAAGCTTATCCAGAATAGGATTTAATTCCCTCTTTTTAGAGGAAGGCCCTGCACGTGGGTACACAACTGGGCACATGTTGCTGATAAAGCGGCAAATAAAATCTTACATTATTTAAAATCTTATATGCAATAAAATTGATGAACTTGTGTACCTAGTATGTGAAATAATGAAATTCAGAAGCCTATTTCAATGAACTTAAATTCTTTTTTTTTTTTTTTTTAATATTTATTTATTTTGACAGAGAGAGAGAGAGCAGGGAAGGGGCAGAGAGAGAGAAACCCAAGCAGGTTCTGCACTGTCAGCACAGAGCCCGATGTAAGGCTCCATCCCACAAACCATAAGATCATGACCTGAACCAAAATCAAGAGTCAGATGCTTAACTGACTGAGCCACCCAGGCACCCCTCAGATTCTCTTTTTTTTAGGAAAAAGTAACCTATTATAAAAGGAGACTCTCTTTGGGGCTTTCTACACAGAAACCTGAAATGGGTAATATATGGCCCTAGGCATCCTAAATTGCCTTACCCAGATACCTCAAAGTTTTACCCCTGACATTTTATCCTTAAGCTAGAGATAGGTAACATTATTATTATGTTTTTCTCAGATATTTAGGTTTTACAGTGAAAAAGTTTCAGATGCCTTTTAAAAAGGTTATGGGCCTTATACAAGGAATCAGCTTTCTATCAAAGCATGATTCACAACATGATTCTGCGATATGTATTAAGAATATTACAAATATTTATGCCCTTGGACATTTAAAAAATTATTTTATTTTATTTTTTTAAGTTTATTTATTTATTTTGAGAGAGAGAGAGAGAGAGAGAGAGAACAAGCAAGTACAAGCAGGGGAGGGGCAGAGAGAGAGGAAGAGAGAGAATCCCAAGCAAGCTCCGTGCTGTCAGCACAGAGCCAGACACAGGGCTTGAACTCACTAACCATGAAATCATGACCTGAGCTGAAATCAAGAGTCAGATGCTCAGTCTATTGACTGAACCACCCAGGCACCCCATACCCTTGGACATTTTTATGGGCAGAGGGAACACAGGATAGGGAGGCAGGGACCCATGCGGGTGGGTCCCTTCTATTTATTTCATTCCTTCAGTAAGGGATGTGTGGAAAGGGAGATTGCTTCCCATCTTTTCATCAGGCATAAAACAATGCACAGTGATCTTGAAATTCAGTTCTCTCCAGAGCTATCATTCTCGGTTGGGAGGAAGTTCAGGGATGTTGCAAGGAGACATGTTGACTTATTTATCTACGAACACACTTTGGACTATTTTTTAGTATCTCTGTGTCACTGGCTCATGGTGTTTTGTTTTCCTACTTTTTATGTGTGCATAAGGTCTGGATAGTTTGGCTGGCGATGATGGGAAATGAGAGTAGCCTGAAGGGAATGGGTAAGGCACAGCTGATAATTATTTGATAGAGACAGGCATACTCTGGCCCAGGTACAGATATTGGGTGCACAGAAAGATAGCAGATACAGTGGGACAGTGAAAACAGCAGAAGACCAGAAATCAGAAAATTCAGAGTAAGGATTTTTTGACTTAATAGCCTTGTGACTTGAGACCATTTGCTTAGTTTTTCTGAGCCCCGATTTCCTTACCTGTAAAATGGGGATTGGAGTGTCTCTTTTCCTTTCCTCACAGGGTCGTTGTGAGGATGAAATAAATCACTTAATGTGTGTGAAAGTGCTTTCACAATAGTAAAGTACTACAGAATAAAGGTAAGGTGTTCTTGGAGGATGGGACGTGGTACTCTCCTGAGCTCAGAGGCGAATTTGAAGATAAGTAGATAAACTGACTTGCGAAATCTGTGAGGCTGACATGTTAGCAATGATCGATTGTAAACTTACAAAAACGGTTGATGGACGCCTGGGTGGCTCAGTCAGTTAAGTGTCCGACTCTAGATTTCGACTTAGGTCATGATCTCACGGTTTGTGAGTTGCAGTCCTGGATCAGGCTCTCCACTGACAGTGTGGAGCCTGCCTGGGACTCTCTCTCTCTCCCCCCCCCTCTCTCTCTCTGCCCCTCCCCAGCTCACTCTCTCTCTCTCTTTCTCAAAGTAAGCAAATAAAAACTTTAAAAAAATGGTCAAGATAAGTTGTAGTTTGGGGAATTATAAAATGATTGAGTGAAGATGAAAAAAATATCAGAAATTTAGCATATTAAGAAGTACCTCTAATTTTGAAAATATGCTGCATAGTTAAGCTACATCAAATGTTTTACTATCCAAATAAAAACACATATAAGCCCTTTCATAAGACCTTTTTCTTTTAGAATAATGATTTTCCGGTTTAAAAATATTCCCTAGATCCTAGTTAGATGTAGGAATGGTTTAGGTGTTCTACTTTACTTACCAAGAATAATCTTTTATAATTTACTTAAAACAATCAAACAAACAATAATCAAGCAAAAAGCAAAAGTCGATTCCAAAATCCTCAATCATAATCACATTTTTCTGGCAAAGGTATGGATGTTCCTCCTAAGGAACATATCTCCTAAGTTTTTTTTTTTTTAATGTTTATTTATTTTTGGGAGAAAGAGAGAGAGGGAGAGAGAGGAGACATAGAATCAGAAGCAGGCTCCAGGCTCTGAGTTGTCAGCACAGAGCCCAATGTGGGGCTTGAACCCACAAACTATGATATCATTTACCTGAGCTGAATTCAGACGCTCAACGGACTGAGCCACCCAGGCCCCCCCTCATATCTTCCAAGTTTTGACTTCAGTTAGTCCTTTATCCCTCACATCCTGGGCTTCATAAACCCCATCGCTTGTTTTATGCACATCAGTTCTCAAATTGGGTTCCCTTCCATCATCTCCAAAACCATCTTCTTAACCTATGCTTGTTAACCTATGCTCGTTAACCTTCTGCCTGGGTAACTTCCAGAACCTTCAGTGCAATGTTCTGTGGTCATACTTTGGCATTGTTTCAAAGCAGTGCAAAATTATTTATTGAATCTTTACTGCTTTCTACTCCTTTGCCTTTTCTTTAAGCTAAACCAATCCTTTTGCTGTATGTCCACCAAATAGAATGTTTTGTTCATTTTAGGTTTTTAGTACATGTTGAATCCAAGTGAATAGTTTTGTTTATCAAACTTGCAGTGTAAGCTGGACACTATGTGGGCAAACACAAATGTATGTATCCCTGTTTATTATATAAAACATGAGTTTAGAGTTTTCGATTTGAAACCACCATATGGGATGGTGAAAAGCATAACACACTCCCTTCTTCCCGGGAAGCAGTTCTTGGGAACTGTAGAGGTTGTCCAGGATCCCAGCAGAGAAGTTCGACTGGTTAGAGGTGACAGTGGAGCTGTGAAGTGGATGAATTTGGCCAAAGGAGCATATGATTGAGAAAGAAAGGAGTCATTTTCTAAAGGGAAAAATGGCAGTTGGGCAAGCTTGGAGGAAGGAGAATGGGAGAGCTGAAACGTGAAAGAATTCAAAAATATTTGTAAGAATGTAAAGTCCACGAGGACAGGGATATTTTTGTCTGTGTTGTCCATGGTTGTATCTATTTCTAGCACCCAGAATAGCACCAGACATGAAACAGACACTCAATAAACATTCGCTAAATGAGTAAGTATATGAGGAATAGATATCTGTGTGTAAAAGATGTCAGAGAGTGTGAAAAAGGTCAGGGCTAAAACAAAGTCGCACAAACGTCATGGCAAATGCTAGATAATGGGAGACTGAGAAACAGAAACTGAATCTGTTTTTTTGCAAAGCTTGTTGGTTCCTCATCTCCCAAATTCCCCTCAAAATGATCAAATGAATATGTGAATAGGGTGACTCCAAGTCAGCCCTGTCCACATGACAGAAATAGCAAGTAATTTTTACTGGATCCTATATGGATGGGTGGTTCTTCATTAGAAGCCCAAGAGTGGAAGTACTCTTGTTCTGAAACCACGACATCTTTGGAATGCAAATGGAAAAGGCTAGTAGTTTCCCTTTAAGGGGGACAGGCAAGGAGGTAGGCAGTGAGTCCATTAGTGGCACATTCTTTGGCCTCTCTCCTGTTCTGCATGTCGTATGAAAGCCTGAAATCACTATTCAGGCTCCATCCAGAGACTACACTCTGTAGGTCATCCCTCCCAGTCTATTAGAAGGCTGTACTGATGTGGGAAACAAAGACAAATGAAAAACTGAATTTCCTTTCTGCCTACAGTGCATTGACAAGTCCTTGGGACAGGCAGAGTGACATTCCTTTGGAAGCTCAGCTGCCTTGATGATGACCCTTTGCTAAGGGCAAAAGGGAATCTTAGGTTAACATTATCCCAACCTTCAAGATCGTGTAAGTCTACTTTAACATATAAAATTCCTTTGGAAACTTCCTTTATCTCTACCCCCAAAGATATATGTCAGCAATCATCCTCCAAGCATATGGCCCCCTGATATACATCTGAAGAGTCTCTTGACTAAGGTTTTACTAGACAGTTATAAATGACCTTTTCCTAACAATAGCTAGCCCCCTCAAGGCCCTGGAAACCATGTTTCTAAAATTCTTTAGTGACTTATGCTGTCTCTAATCCCCTCCCAATCTGAGGGTATATAATCAGTCACTCATCACAACCTCGGTGCAACTCTTTCTGCCGATGGATCCTGTCCCTGTGCTTTAACAAAACCATCTTTTTGCACCAAAAATGTCTCAAGAATTCTTCCTTGGCTGTTGGTTCTGAACCCCAACACTTCAATCCACATCATTTGGCATCCTAACATGGGGTTAAGACTTCTCATCTGGACTCTGAGCCTCGGTACAAACTTGATGAGTATTTTTTCTTCTCTTCCTTTACTTTCATTTCATTTCAGGGACTTTTCAGGGAGTATGGTCTTATTGGAACAATATTTTCTTTCCTTTTTCTTTTCTTGTCTTTTCTTTTCTTTTCTTTTGTCAATGTTTATTTATTTTGAGAGTGCATGGGACAAGGGCAGAGAGTAAGGGAGGGAAAGAGAATCCCAAGCAGGCTCCACAGTATCAGCACAGAGCCCAGTGGAGGACTTGAACTCATGAACTGTGAGATCTTGACCCAAGATCTGAAATCAAGAGTCAGACATTTAACTAACTGAGCCACCCAGGTGCCCCAGTCTTATTGGAACACTTTCATGTCGATTGCTCGGGCTGCAATCCTCTAGCTTGTGGCTACTCTACAGGGAGGGGAAAGCCTGCCTTTTGGCTGGAAGTTAGTACCATGGCCAGAATGGAAAAAAGACCCAGAAACTTGATGCCCTCTTTTTATTCCTGTCCTTGCACAAAGTTGTCTGTCTTGGGCATAGGACAGCCACCTAAATAACCAGCACAATTGCTAATCTTAAGACTCCTATGTGAGGTTTCTTCTTCATTGGTCTAATATGATGCCTTCCACATCCCTGGTCTAGCAGCTTCTGGCCAACAGACTTCCACTGGGAGTGGCCAGAACCCGATTGAATTAAAGCCCAACCAGGGACCATTTCCTAGAGATGTTAGCTATAAAAACTATATGTGTTGGAATGTCATTTAGACTATGATGGACTTCTATCTTTACTGTTTTATCTCAATGTCCGTTAATAACTACTTAAGCTACAGAATTGGGGAATTTCCCCTTGTAAAGCTTTTCTAGTGTTTTCCATGGGTTAAAAACCGCACAAGCTTCACAGCAAGGCAATAGCGTGGCCTTCACAGGAAGGCTTGGACATGGTATGGCACAGTATTTCAGTCCATTTACCAGGCACCCATCCGTAGCCTAGGATACAATAGGGAAGGAAGGGGAAGGGAGGGGGAGGCTAGCATCCTTCCTACAGGGCCTTTATGGCAAGATGGTGATCAATAGTGATTTTCATTGGAGGGACATCTCTGGTTGCTTTTGATATGCAGAACCTCTGACATACCCTGTGTGTGATACCATCTGGGAGTTAGGGGGGATTTTTGGTAATGGACCCTCTCTCTTTAGTTCTCAAGGACTCATCCTTGGAATGCCTTTTAACCCACTGGAAAAAACTTGGATTACAAAATTTAGAAAAGGACTGGTCTTCTATAACACTGCATGGCCTCAGTAGTATCTATTAGTTAGATCTCTTTTGCAGAAAACAGGGCAAATGTTCAGAGGGACCTTAGGTCCAGGCCTTCAGGGCTCTAAATCAGAACCCGGACCTAAGGGCCTCTTCCAGAATGTGTTTGGTCACTAACCAGGCCAGTAAACTCCCTCCTGATATATTGGATGATAATTATCTAAATAGGCCTCCTCCTAAGAGAAACCAATTGCTTGAGGGAAAAATAGGCCATCCCTAACAAAGGGGATACTGACTCTCTCACTATTCCTCCTCCTAACACATGTTGGGCCTTCTCCCTCATTCATTTCCCAGGTTAATGGCTGTAATTGTAGCCAATTGTGGCTAGTCTATCTTAGGACAGAGACTTTAAGGAATATTTCCAAACATCTACTGAAACTCCCTTTGTTTCAGGGAAATTCTCTGTCTTCCCTGGCCCAACATGGACTGCATATTTCCACTTTGGTGGAAAAAAGCCATGGCATCTGCTCATCTGTCTGAGCTGATGAAGTTTAGAACCAGGAACCCTCTTTCTCTGCCTTCTGGTGGCCCCTCACCTCTTCTGCCTGCCCCCCACCGCCTCTCCTGTTTCTGCACCACCTTGGGTGCAGCCTGTATAACTAGTTCCTATACCAACCTCGGTACCTCTGGCACCATTGGCTCCTTCTCCTACCGTTGAGGTCAAGGAGTGAACACCACCCCCCTAGGACCACCCACTTCAGGTTTCCCCAGAGGTGCCCCAGGTAAAAATTGACAATGGAGTACAAATTGATCGACTTTTTTAAGCAGATCCAGGTAGAAGAGGATTCTGTATTTAAACTAATTTAAGTTTGTTGGTTTAAGTAAAATAGACATGTCTTTAGAGTTGTCAGCATTAAATGTGAAACTTTTATTTTACCAAGGTTTATTAAGCTCACGTTATCTCTGTTGCAATTTGTTACCAAAAAGGTGACTTAAAAATGATGGTTAATTTTGTCTGTCTCAAACCTTTTCATGGTTAATTGTTAAGATCACTCTCAAAGTCTTTGGTAACCTGGAACTTTAAAGTTTTGCTTGGATAATAAATTGGGCTGAATTCATTGGAATCCAGGTTTTTTCCAAATAGGATAATACTAAAGCATTGATTACTAAACATAAGGTTTATTTGCTTTTGACTTCTTATTGCAGAGAAACTAAGGATATTTGGGTCTGTTAGAAAACATGCTTTGTGCTTGACTGATTCATGAATTTGCCGTCTAAAGAATTCTGGTGTAACAGTTAACTGATTACTACTTAGTTTTCACTGGAGACTAAGATTTCTAAGAATGCAAAATTCTGCTAAATGTAATGAAGACTGAAATAAGGGAAGCAACTCTGTATGTAGGAAAGTAGGAGATGTGTAAGGAAGGTATAAGGAATGGAAATACATTTTTGTTGAAGGTAAAAGAAGGTAATTTTGGCCTAAATGAGACTGATTGGAGAGAAATGGCTTGGGACAAAATCTGAATGTAAAGGAAAGTTTTAGAGGGTTTATGAAGTGGAATCTTTGGAAAGGAATTCTATGTGTGGTCAGGATGGCCTAAGGTGAAAATGAATGAATTTTAAAAGTACACTGGTGGGGCACCTGGGGTGGTTCAGTTGGTTAAGCATCTGACTTTGGCTCAGGTCATGATCTCATGGTTTGGTTTGTGAGTTCGGGCCCCACGTCGGGCTCAGTGCAGAGCCCACTTTGGATCCTCAGTCTCTCTCTCTCTCTCTCTCTTTGCTCCTCCCACCTCTCCCCCCACCTCCTGCTCTTACACATGTGTGTGCACTCTCTTGTGCATTCTCTTTCTCAAAAATAAACATTAAAAGATGAGCACTAGCATAAGATTGAAATTCTGCTTTCTCTTTGTTAAAAAGACAAAGTTTCTTGGACTGTTGGTCTTCTCTTGATAAGAAAATGTAAACCAAGTTGTTTTCTCTTTTCTTTGCCCAGAAAAAAGTTTCTATGTTGTGCCTTTATCAGGTCTTTGGTGAGCTACAATCCTATTTAGGCATGTGCTTTAAAACTTCTAAGGTTTTAACAAACTTCCCCAAGATTTAAATCATAAATGAAGTCTTTTTGACTAATTAAGCTTGTTAATTTGGTATGCTACATTCTGATATAAGGTCATCACTCAATATTCTGATTATTGAAGTGTTCTGTGTCACAGAAAAAACCAAATATCCTTATCAACTGCATTATAACGAACTCTCATATCAGATCTTTAACAATGTCTATTGCTGAGTTTGTTGTCATTTATAATTGTTCTCATGATCTTACAAAAGGTGTTTCATTTTCAAGGAGACTCATAAAAAGGACTTTTAGGACGAATAGAGATATTTGACGTCTTTAAGATCGTAAAACTGAAATGATCTTTAAGATCATAAAACTGAAATGCATTTCCAGAACTAACTAAAAGCTGCAATCAAACTGAAGAAAAATTAGTAAAGTGGGACTAAATACACTGAGAAAAGTGATTATAGTTTTTGTGACTTTTGTTTGAAACATTGCTGGTTCTCTTGTGTTTGCTCTTCCAGATTAAGGAAATTTAAGATATCTCTGATTTAGAGAAACATGATCAAGTATTCACTTGGGAACAAACAGAAGCATTTAACTTTTCTCTCTATCTGAATCCTCTGAAAGTCAAAAGTCTCAGTGGGAAGTCTTTCTTCCATGGCAATCAGTCATTTGCATAATTTCAATAGGAATCTGTTCTCCTCGTAACATGATGCCACTGGAAGCACTGGTGATTTTACC
Organism: Panthera uncia; assembly: GCF_023721935.1. Lineage (NCBI taxonomy): Eukaryota > Metazoa > Chordata > Mammalia > Carnivora > Felidae > Panthera > Panthera uncia. The sequence goes on from NW_026057580.1 coordinate 21,325,945, forward strand.
TAGATTTGACTGGAATGTCATATTTGACAGAGACATGCACAGACTCAGATATGACCAGACGGCTTTAAGCAAGTAAGGTTGACTTTATGAAACATGGAGCAATAAAGCCCCCGGGAAATGTTGCTTACAGAGTTCCCAGCAGCCTTACCAGGAGAGTAAAGAATGTCACTTCCTGGCAGGTGCAGGAACCTCAGGATGCTTTGAGGACCTCGTGAAGAGGAAACTCATGCTATCCTAACTACCTCCCAACCTGAAGGTATATAATCAGTCACCCATCACAACCCCAGTGCAGCTCTTTCTGCCCATGGGTCCTGTCCCCATGCTTTAATAAAACCACCTTTTTGCATGAAAGATGTCTCATGAATTCTTTCTTGGGCATCGGTTCTGAACCCCAACACTCCAAACCACATCAGTAACTGCTGTTTCTATAGCTGCATTTGCCTCAGTCCACAAAGGAAGGAGGAGGAGAGGGGAGGGTCTGAGATCAGCAGTTAAGTACAGTCTAAGCTATGGTTTGAGCTGAAGGGCTGGGTCTGGGATTCAAATGGCAGCCCATGCTTCTCAGGAGACTGCTGATGGATGCCCCCTTACTGGGTTAGGAAAAGCTGAGCAAGATCAGGGGGAAAGAACACATGTGATCCAGGTGGCCATGGGGAAGAGTAAAGGAAACCAGAAGGTCAAGGATGGGGTTTACCTTTTAGTAGCAACAAAGAGAAATCAAGGGAGTGGAGGGTGTACAGAAACCTGGAAGGGAGTGTGACCCAGAAAGGACAGAGGGACATCTCTGAATGCAGTAAAATGAACTGCCACTGCAGTACGAATCAACTCCTTTACAAGTTGACTGAGAATTCTCGCCTTTTCCCTCCCAAGTTCTTTTCCATGCTGTAGAGAAGCAAAGTAAGAGATGAGGAAGAAGAGTCAGAGTACAGTGCATGTGTAAAAGCCATCTATAGGCTTGAGGTCCACTAATTTCTATTAAGGTGCTTGATGATTGTGACCAGAAAAGAATGATTTTATGGCTCATTAATGAGTACATTAACATATTTCCTCCTACTCGGTAGTGGGGAAGTACATTTTCTTTCTCTTTGCAGGGGGTCCATTTTCAACATTTGCTCCTGGGAAATGTTTCTTGTGATAGAACCCAACAGCCAGAGATCACCAGAAACAAATCAATATCTCAGCAAAGTTAGATTTATTTCATTCTTTCTCTTGTCTTCTCCCTCCTGGGAGACTGTATTAAACCAAATGAGGGGTGCCTGGGTGGCTCAGTCGGTTAAGCGTCCGACTTCGGCTCAGGTCATGATCTCCCAGTTCGTGGGTTCGAGCCCCACGTCAGGCTCTGTGCTGACAGCTCAGAGCCTGGAGCCTGTTTCGGATTCTGTGTCTCCCTCTCTCTCTGACCCTCCCCTGTTCATGCTCTGTCTCTGTCTCAAAAATAAATAAATGTTAAAATAAAAATTAAAAAAAAACAAACAAACCAACTGATACCAAAGGTGTGTATGTGCTGAATAAAGATCATTTAGAAGCATACTGTTACTTGATGCCCCACAGGTGACACAAAGGAAGAGTTGCCATCATGAAAGAAGATGGGCCAGAATTTGAATAACCCTAATGAAATGCATACTGTAAAGGTCAGGTTTCTTCCCAAGATCTGTGCCCTCTAGCTGTTTCAGTGAAGAGCTGACAAAGTATCAGCATATAATGAATATGACTTGCGATGGAGAAGAAAACAATTTATTTATAAAGTCCAAAATCTAGAAACCAATAAAAGTAAACCAAAATGTATGCCTCAGTATATCATTGTATATTCTGATTGTATGTAATTCTTCCTTTTTTTTATTCTTAGGAAGTCATGAAAATCAAGATCTGTGAAAATCAGCAGCTTTTTATTCTTGCTGTTTTGATGTTATTAGATTTAGGTGACAAACCATTCATTCATTTAAAAAAAAGTTATCATACTGCTGGGATACAGAAAAGAATCCGACACAGATCCAACCCTTTAGGAACTCAAAGTCCCAAGAATACCCTTCCTCCATGGTGTTTTAGAACCACCTCTAAAGAAAAGAAAAGGCAGGATGCTTCTTCTTTCAAGATATGGTATATATATGGCTATTATATTTATGATTCCTTTAAACTTAAATTAGGAAGAAGTTCTAGGAGTATTTTGTAGACTAAGAAAAGATAGTTGTCACAGATTGAAAAATAGCCACATATTATTTCATCCCTGTACGTATGCCCATTAGTAATGTGGCTTTCCTGTATTCCCATTCACAGGCTAGCTCTATTTCTCCATCCAGTAAATCTGGGCTTGGCCATGTGACTTGCTTTGCCAACATTAGCCACATTAACAAATGTGCTACAAGTAGACGCTTGAAAAGTGCTTGTGTGTTAGGGCTTGTTGTCTTACTGCACTTGGAACCCTAAGAGAACCATGTGAATGGGCTTGAGCTACCTTGCTGAAGGAAGAAAGACACATGTGAGAGGCTAAGAGAAAAATTACCAGGTGTACTCAAAACTGCAAAGAAAAGACCCCCCCCCCCCCCCGCCCCCGCCGTTCCTGAAACCAGCCAGGGCGTGCCCGGTTGTAGTCTGACATAAAGGCGGGAACCAATCAAGTTCTGCTGAATGGTTTAAAATAAAGGCGGGAACCAATCGAGTTCTGCTGAGCGTTCAAATTTAAATGTTAACCAACAACAGCTCTGTAACCTCTAAAAAAGGTCCCTAACTTGTTTGTGCGGGGCTATAAAAGAGGCTGTAAGATCCTTACTCGGGGCCTCTTAGCGCCACCGGCAACGAGTGCGCTGAGGACCGGGTTCGAACCTGCAATAAACGACCCTTGCCGCTTGGCTTTGATTCTGGACTCTGGTAGTTTGTTTTCGGGGGGTCTCTCGAATCGGGGCATATCAACATGGTCATGTCCATGTCACCCTGCTAACAGATGCCAACCACCATGAGGCTCCCCTGGACCATGAAACTCCAGCTGAGCCGCCTACCACCTGGAGATGTAGGAATGAACCAGCACACATCATCTGAGCAGACCCAGACCACAACTACCCATTGGAAAACATGCACTGGATTTTTCCCATCCACAGAATTGTGAAAAGTAATAATGTTTGTTGTTTTAAGTCGCTAATTTGAGGTGCTGTTATGCAGTAAAGCTAAATGATACAATAGTATTTCTTAATATCTTAAAACTTTAAAAACTTTAGTTTAACCCAATGCAACCATGGGATTAGGATGAAGTAGAGAGTAAAGATATAGTCGTATCCTGTAACATTCCTCAAGACTGCCTATCAATTAAACGTTGTATGGTGTGATTGACATACAAAAAGCTGTAGACATTTAATGTACACAACTTGATGTGTTTGGGAATTGGTAGAGGTCTCTATTGTTTTTTTTATGATCTCTAGTACAAGACCTGAACTTGAAATTGGTTAGGGGTAAGATTTCTAGCTAGTAGATGAATAAAAGAACAGCTGAATGTCCCGGCTTTTGTTCTGGCTCTGACATACTATGAGTCAATGTTTGCTTTAGTGAATGATCAGTATTTATTGCCTTTTAGTTCAACATTGGGCTATGTTTTAAACATGAAAATTATCATGCTGAGTTCTTCCCACCAACCACTCATCACTCAGCTGCTCCTTCCCTCTATGCAATGGCTCCAAGGCATACATTCAAGGAAGTGAATGTTACAGTGCTTGGCTGTAAGCCAGGTGGACACAGCAGTTGTCTCTGTGATGTCTTTGTCACCTTCTATGCCTCCGCCTACTTTAATTGAGATTTCTGTTCCACGATGCCAACCAAGTGCTTCTTGTCAAGGTCACAAAGAACTCCATATTGCTAAATCCAATGGACACTTTTCAGTTTCTATTTTAACCTCTCAGCAGTATATGACACTGCTGACCAATCCCTTCTTAAAGTATGTTCCTCCTGTAGCTTCTATTACCACATTGTTTTCTGGTTTTCTGCCTACTACTCTGAACATTGCGCAGTCTTTTTTGAGGGCCCTTTTGTATCTCTCCATCCTTTAACTATTGGTGTTCCTTTAGGTCGTGTCCTGGGTCACCTTCTCTTCTTGTTCTACACACCCTTCCAGGGCAGTCTCATCTGTGACATACCTTCATGTCTTCTGTGTATTAATCTCTTTCAAATTCAGGTCTCCAGTTAAAATCTCTTTCCTGAGGATCAGAAATCAAGCCATCTACTGAGCAGCTCCTTTTTGCTCTCTCCCAGGCCCCTCAATCTCAACATGTCCAAAACTGAAGGCTGAATCCTTCTCTCCCTCCCCCAGTCCCCAGCCCCTCTATGGTCCCATCTATAGCATCATGACACCACCATCTATGTGGTTACCCAGGACAGAAACTCAGGAACCATCCTTGATGGCTTCCTCAATTAATTAACAAAACCTGTTGGGTCAACCCTCTCCACAGTTCTTGAATAAATCCTGGTCTCTTTAGTTTTCTTTCTCCATTTCAGAGAATGTGTGTTCCCAAATCATTTGCATCTCTATGCCAGCCAAGGCCCAGCCTTTTGAAAGTAAAATGCCAAACACTTGACTCCATTGCTATTTTTATTTTGCCAGATAGTACCTGCCTTGAAGCAGAAAGAAAAATGCCCAGGATGACTTAATCTGAAAGGGCCAGAGGGCATACAAATGTCAGTGGATGTATGTGAAACTTTATTTTAAAATACTATCCAGCCACATCTATAGGAATTTCTACAGCTTAACAATTTCCTCATTTGTTTTTCTAGAGCTCTGTATCTACTTCATAGCAAATAGTAATTATATAAATAGCATAGATTGTTTTTTTTCATCTTCATCATTTTAGTTTTGAATCACCTATGTTGGAAACTCAGATGTTTGTTTTCTAATCTCTCGCATATCCTTGAAAGATACTTTTCCAGTCTGCAGAGATTTCAAAACTTTTTTTAATGTTTATTTATTTTTGAGGGAGACACAGTGTGAGTGGAGGAGGGGCAGAGAGAGAGGGAGACACAGAATCCAAAGCAGGCTCCAGGCTCTGAGCTGTCAGCACAGAGCCCAACGCGGGGCTCGAACTCATGAACCACAAGATCATGACCTGAGCTGAAGTCAGACGCTTAACTGACTGAGCCACCCAGGTGCCCCTCCAGTCTGCAGAGATTTTTCATTTCCACATTTGTTTGGTATTTTTCACCCCAAACTGTCTACTGTACACCACAAAATTATAATTTTGTGAAATAAAAGATCACACTCTCAACTGTTTAGTGACTCCTCACTGTTTACAGTTTTGTTTTGTTTTGTTCTTTCTCAAAGATAATTACAGATAATTTTTTTTCTGTAAAGATAATGACAATCAAGAGGACCACCTTTGAAAATCTCCCTGTGCAGACATCACTAATATTTTGGACTGAGGAAGAAGATGGGTTATGGGAATATCTTCTCCCAAAATTCTTCTTCATGTATTTCCAAATATTTGTTAGGTACCATGTGGCAATCGGCAGGCCCATGGACGATGGCGCTGTGATCTGAGAGCTCTGTGTGGGCTAGAGATCAGAAGATTAAGGACTATATGCACATATGTTTGTAGTTGGTGGGTATATGGGATACCTCTTGTACATCATCTGGCACGAGTGACCAGATGTGTAGGTGTAACTTGGGGGTGCCTGGTCTCAGCTGTACTGTGTATCCCTGGCTGGCCTATTACTTCTCTGTTCTTGCTGTGAAGGATGTCTTCAGGAACTCACTGAGACATTGTGACAGATGCACAAACTAGAAGTACAAGAGAACAACATTCCATGGGGCAATCTTAACCAATCAGGGATGGCAGCCAGGGTATAATGTGCATAAGTTTACTTTCATTACTTCTTTTAGCCTCAGTCCCTTGCTCTGTAAACTATAGAGAAAAATTTCTACCTAATAATAAATACCCTCCAGTGTAATGGGGATTAAATGAGATAAAGTATGTATAGGTCTACTAAAGAATAGATGCTCAATAAATGTTAATTGCCCTCTCCTTTCCTACACTTATAAAATTGTGTTAATGAGTGTTACTATTTTGGTTATTTTTTTCACTATTAGGCTTTAAAAATAATTTAAAGAGAATAATCTTTTAAACATAAAACTTTTGTTGTTGTTGTTTTTTAAGTAGGCTCCATTTAAGTACTTTTTTTTTTTTCAAAGTAAAATGGAACCCAAAGTGGGGCTTGAACTCACAAGTCTGTGAGATCAAGACCTGAGCTGAGATCAAGAGTCAGACACTCGGGGTGCCTGGGTGGCTCAGTCGGTTAAGCATCTGACTTCGGTTCAGGTCAGGATCTCACAGTTCGTGGTTTGAGCCCTGCATTGGGCTCTGTGCTGACAGCTCAGAACCTGGACCCTGCTTCAGATTCTGTGTCTCCCTCTCTCTCTCTGCCCTTCCCTCACTAGTGCTCTGTCTCTCTGTGTCTGTCTGTCTGTCTCTCTCTGTCTCAAAAATAAATAAACATTAAGAAAAAAAGAAAAAAAAAAAAGAGTCAGACACTCAACCAACCAAGCCACCCAGCTGCCCCAAAACATAAAACTCTTTGAAAATTGGAATTGCTAACCAATAATCAATCACTATAGTCAAGAAGCATAGTTGAAAGAACATCCTGTGTATAATCAGAAAAATCTAGATTCTAGTTCTCCTCTCAACTATTACTGCCTATATCACTCTGGACAACTTGTGGCAACTCACAGAACATTGGATAAGGAAATAGGTTTGTTCCAACTCCTAAGCAACGGTTGGCAGGAGGGCGGGAAGCAAGAAGAAGAGAATGTTTAGTAGTAACACAGTCAACAGAGAATTTATTTCTAGCTTTCATTCCAAGTAGGAAGTGATTCTCAACAACTAGGTTTAAAAACATATACCATACAAAATGATTTGTGGAAAGGACACCATGACTCCATATTCCACAGATGTAGCAACAGAGCTCAGTAATTCATAGCCATGTGAGAATTTTGCAGCCACTAATAGGCAAAGAGCTTTATTATAGTTAGCTGATAAAACCTCAGTCTTCAAAGAATTTCTGTGACCAAGCTAAGAAGCAAAACTAACTCCCTGACATCACTTTTAAGGACCCCAAAGCAAGAAGCAGGCATCTAAATGAGTGGGGAAGCAAATTGTGAGTCATACAGAGAATCCAGACTGAACTCTAACTAGTGCCTTTAGGCCACTAAGGATTTTAGGAAAGAAAAGCTAGAGATTATATCAAGACATGCTCTACATCTTTTAGAATTTGTCATAGATGTTTATGGACAGCGAACTGTTTATATGTCTCATTAATGTCAGTTCAGTTATTCTCACCAACTTTTATTTCTTTAAAAATACTGAGCTATTTTTGGGTGTCGTTTGAGGTGTTTTCGTGGTGGTAAAAAACATATAACATTAAATGTTCCATCTTCACCATTTTATTTCTTTTTTTTAAGTAACCTCTACACCTGACATAGGGCTCAAACTCACCACCCCGAGATCAAGAGCCACAGTCTCCACCAGGTAAGCCAGCCAGGTGTTCCTCTATCCTAACCATTTTAGAATGTACCATTTAGAGTTTCAGTAGTGTTAAGGATATTTACATTGTTGGGCAACAGATCTCTAGAAACTTTTCATCTTGCAACACTGAAATTTGACACCCACTAAACACTAATTCTCCCTTCTTCCTAGCTCTTGGCAATGACTTTTCTACTTTCTATGATTTTGACTACTTTAGATACTTCATTTGAGTGGAAACACATAGTATTTGTTCTTTTGTGACTGACTTATTTCACTTAGCATAATGTCCTCAAGATTCATGCACGGTTTTAGCATGTAACCGGATTTCATTCTTTTTAAGGCTGCAGAACATTCCATTATAAGTATATACCACATTGTCTTTATCCATTCATCTTTCTAAAAAAACTTTAACTGCACTAGTTAACATACGGTGTTGTATTAGTTTCCAGTGTATAACAACAGTGATTCAGCACTCATACATCTCCCTGCCCTTATCACAACAAGTGCACTCCTGAATCCCCATCACCTATTTCACCCCCCATGGCCAGTGTTTGGTAACGATCAGTTTTTCTCTAGAGTTAGAGTCTGTTTCCTGGTTTGTCTCTGTCTCTCTCTCTGTTTTTTCCCCCTTTGTTCATTGTTTAATTTCCCCCTTTGCTCATTTCATTCATTCCACATATGAGTGAAATCACATGATATTTGTCTTTAACTGACTGATTTCACTTAGCATAATACTCTCTGGTTCCATCCATGTCATTGCAAATATCCATTTGTCTTTTGATGGATATTTGGGTTGCTTCCACCTCTTGGTTATCATGAATAATGCTGCCGTGTGTCTGATACTTCTTTGAGATCCTTCTTTGAATTATATATAAAATAATATATATAATATAATGTATAATAATTAATAATATATAATCAGACTATATGTAGTCAGAGTGGAATTGCTGGATCACATAGGAGTTCTATTTTTAAATTTTTGAGAAACGTCTGTACTGTTTTCCATAGTGGCTGCACCATTTTATATTCCCACCAACAGTGCGTGAGGGTTTCAATTTCTCTGCACTCTGGTGAACACTTTTAAGTGAGCTTCTCACTGTGGTTGCGATTTACATTTGTCTTATGATTACTAATGTTGAGCATCTTTTCCTGTGCTTGTTGGCCACTCCCATATCTTTGGAAAATTGTCTATTCAAGCCCTTTCTCTATTTTTAAGTCAGGTTATTTTGTTGTTGAGTTGTAGAAATCCCTTATATAGATCCTTTTCTGGATATCAACCTATATATGTCAGATATGTGATTTGCAAATATTTTCTCCCATTTTGTAGGTTCCCTTTTCATTCTGATGATGGTTTCCTTTGATGCACAAAAGTTTTTAACTTTGATGTCATCCTATTTGTCTATTTTAGCTTCCTTTGCCTGTGCTTTTGGTGTTGTATCTAAGAAGTCATTGGCAAGTCCAATGTCCTAAAGATTTTCCCTATGTTTTCTTCTGGAGTTTTGTAGTTTTAGATCTTACCCCTAGGTGGTTAATCCATTTTGAGGTAAGTTTTGCATCTGTTGTAAGGTAAGGGTTCGACTTCATGTTTTTTGGATGTGGATATCCCATTTCTTCCACATCGTTTGTTGAAGAAACTACTCTTTCCCCATGTGTTGTCTTGTTGAAAATCATTTGGCCATATATAAAAGGGGTTACTTCTGGGCTTTCTATTCTTTTCTATTGGTCTATCTATGTGTCTTTACACCAGTACTACACCATCTTAATTACTTCTGCTTTGTAGTATTATTTGAAATGAGGAAGTATAAGGTTTCCAGCTTTGTTCTTTTTCAAGATTGTTTTGGCTATTTGCAGTCCCTTAAGATTCCATATGAATTTTAGGACTTTTTTTTTCCTGCAAAAAATACCTTTGGGATTTTGACAGAGATTGCATTGAATGTGTATATCTCCTTGGGTAGTATGGACATTTTAACAATATTGTTTTCCATTCCACGAACAAGGAATGTTTTTCCTTTTTAAGTTTTATTTTTTTGTATCTTTGAGTTTTTAAAACAGTGTTTCATAATATTCAGTGTACAAGTCTTTTACCTCCTTGGTTAAGTTTATTTCTAAGTGTTTTATTCTTTTTTTAATGGTATAGTAAATGTTTCTTTTTTTTTTTTTAATGTTTTTTGTTTTTTGAGAGAGAGAGAGAGCGTGCATATGCATGAGAGAGAGAAGGGGAGGGTCAGAGAGAGAGGAAGAGAGAGAGAATTCCAAACAGGCTCCACACTGTCAGTGCAGAGCCCAACACAGGGCTCAAACCCACCAACCATGAGATCATGACCTTAGCCGAAATCAAGAGTTGTATGCTTAACTGACTGAGCCACCCAGGCACTCTAGGATTATTTTCTTAATTTCCTTTCCAGATTGGTCACTGGTAATGTATAGAAATGTAACTGATTTTTGCGTGTTGATTTTTTGATCCTGCGTCTTTGTTAATTTCTTTTATTAGTTGTAATAGGCTCATGTGTGTGTACATGTATGTGTAGTATTTAGAGTTTTCCATATATAAGATCATGTCATCTTTGAACAGAGATAATTTACTTCTTATTTTCCAATCTGGATGCCTTTTCTTTCTTTCTTTCTTTCTTTCTTTCTTTCTTTCTTTCTTTCTTTTAGATTTTTGAACATCGGAATTAATATTCTTGTGTGATATAAGGGGCGCCTGGGTGGCTCGGTCCGTTAAGCGTCCGACTTTGGCTCAGGTCATGATCTCACAGTTGGTGAGTTCAAGCCCCGCATCAGGCTCTGTGCTGACAGCTGGGAACCTGGAGCCTGCTTTGGATTCTGTGTCTCCCTCTCTCTCTGCCCCTCCCCCGCTCACGTTCTCCCTCTCTCTATCAAAAATAAACATAAAAAAGAAAAAGATTCTCGTGTGATATGAAGCACCTGGTGAGGAAAAACCAGGGCCTTTGCTACCCTGTATGGCATCTTTGTATAAATAAGAGAAGCAAGCCACTTCTTTCAAGTAGTTGCAGCCTGCACCAGGGAACATGATACAGAGAAGAGGGCACAGGATGAATTTCAGTCCCTCTGATCCCCTTGACTAAATGTTCTTGGGTAGTAGACACTTGTGCATCATTTCACAACCTCTTGGCCTCACCTTTTATTCCAGCCACAGCTGCAGTGACCAGTTCTGGGCAGGCATTAACCATTTTCATGCAGATGCCCTTGAATAGTGCCTCACCCAACACCCTAGTCCTCTCACTTCCTGCTTTGGGGCTTTTGTGATTCCCTTTATGGGGACACTCATAGGAATCTTCTTGGCACTCACACATATGCAAGATTAAAGCGTGGGGTTGCGAATGGGGAAGAAGGGACAAGAAGGGACAATAGGAGGGGGGCAGTTAATAATGCCCCCTGAGGCAACCCTTGACCAACGGGGTAAAAGGGTCAATGAATAAATGCTCTGCCCTCTCCACAACCCTCCATGGAAGTTTCTGAAGACACATTTCATAAGTTAAAGGGTCCCACAGGACAGACCAATTGATTGTCTGATGTAAGACATGCTCATAGAACTGTATGTAGCAGGGGTGCCTGGGTGGCTCAGTCAGTTAAGTCTCCGACTTCAGCTCAGGTCATGATCTCACACTCTGTGAGTTCGAGCCCCGCATCAGGCTCTGTGCTGACAGCTTGGAGCCTGCTTTGGATTCTGTGTCTCCCTCTCTCTGCCCCTCCCCTGCTCATGCTCTGTCTGTCTCTGTCTCAAAAATAAATAAAAGCATTAAATTAAAAAAAAAAAAAAAGAACTGTATGTAGCAGCGCAGACAATAACCTCTAACACCACCTGCTTCAGATTTCACCTTAAAGAGACTCATTTGTTTTGGGTGCTTTACATGCTACATAACCACTTCGTGGTTTCTGAGTTCTTCATCCTCTTTATAAAACAGAAGTAAAAACATTTAACAATGTATTTAAAGTGTAAAGCACTAAATACATTTAAATTATTAAATATAAATCATTCTTTCTGTTCTCAAGTTTCACATCCATTACCATATAAACAAATATTTGCCTTTATAGAAAATCAGTTATACAGATGTCTAGACTCATGATGACAGGGAGTGAGGGTTTTAGACTGAGCTGCTGACTCTAGAGAGAGCTCTTTTCTACTTTATCTTTTAATCTATCTAGACAGCAGGATTGTGGAGCTCAATCAGCCTGATTTGGGCTCCATCATGGCCCCAACTTTCCCGAAATTAATGCCAACTCCGACCCCTTGGTCTGTGTGATTTGCCCTTCCTGCCTGTGTCCCAATGTAAGCATCACTCATCCTAGATGGGTCTTTGAAATCTTTTAGAATTTGATAGTGCCAATCAGGTGAGGGCAGCTTCGATCTGCTCCCCCACCCCCCGGCCCCTAGCACCATCCAAAATTTTACCTTCGCTTCAGTCTCTTCTCTGTCAATGCTTCTATAGGTGCTACTCTGTGATGCCAAAATCGGCCTACATTTAGTTTATTGCTGTATTGGAATTTTATCTTATTTTTGTTTTCATAAATAGCCCGCCATTCACAGATGAGAGAAACTACTACATAAAAACTCTTATGTCTTATATTATTAAAATGTAATCAGATTATTGTCATTTGATAAAACACCTTTGCTTCTTCATTTGGCCCTAAATGTTTTTTCATTACTGGAGTCAAACTTGTATTGGAGAAAACTGTAGTTATCTGCTTTTTATAATGCATGATTATCACGTTACTGACTTCACTGTGCTATTTTTGGTACTGTGAAGTGAAGGCTGGGTGTTTAGGGGCTTAGGTCAAGGCCCTTTTTGCCATTGGCTGTGTGATCTTGGACAGCCACTTAATTTCTCTGGCTCCACCTTCCACCTTTATTAAATGTGACTGTTGGACTAGACATACCACCTGCTCTAAATACTATGAGTATCTCCTCTCTGCCTTTGGGTTAACTGAGCACCCTGGGTCAAGATGTCAGTATTAGTGTGTCTTACTTTCATATTTTCTCAATTGTCCTTTTCATTGTTTGTTTATTTTAAAGTCACACCAGTACTTTTCTTGGAATCTTACTATGGCATATGTCAAAGGCAAACACACCATGTGTCTTTGCCTGTGTATTTCTATTCATGGAATATCATTAAATGTAGAGACTTCCAGCCCATATTCAAATGTTCTGGTTTTCTATATAGTACAGACTGTTCCACACTTAATGATGGTTCCACTTAATGGTTTTTTGACTTTATTAGGGGAGAAAGTGATATGCATTTAGTAGAAACTGTATTTCCAGTTTTGAATTTTGACCTTTTCCTGGACTGATGATATGCAGTATGATGCTCTCTTGTGATGCTGGGCAGTGGCAGCTCCCAGTCAGCCACACTATGAGTCCAAGATCAAGGTCTAAGAAGCTTTAGTTTCTTCTGAGGCCACTCTCCTCGGCTTGCACATGATCACCTTCTCACTGTGTCCTCACTTGGTCCTTTCTCTATGCCTGTGCATCTCTGGTGACTCTTTGTGTGTCCAGATTCCCTGTTATAAGGGCACTAGTCAGGTTGGATTAAAGCCCACATTAACAGCACTATTTTAATTGATGCACCTCTTTAAAGGACTGTCTTCAGTCACAGTCACATTCTGAGATACTAAGGGTTAAGGCTTCTACATTCAAATTTGGTACATACAAATTAGTACGTAGCATTCTCCATATAAGGTAAGATAAGATAAGGGAAGATAAGGTAAATCAGCAGCTCCAAGAAGTTTATAAGAATAAAGTTGTGATAAGAAAAGAGCATTTCATAAAAATATAGATTGGGAAAAGTCTATTGAATTATTTTAACTTTTCCAATCCATTCTGAGTATGTTAAGATACACTAGATGTCTCAAAGAGAAAGAAGACCAGACACAATACTCATTTGCTAGGTGTTGGCCAGGCTGATTTTTAAAAGTGTTTTGTCAGTTGCTGAAAGGCATTAAAGTTTCCAGTTATGGCTGTGGATTACTTCTCTCTTCAGTTTTATTGGTTTTTATCCCATGCATTTCAAAGGTCTAATATTAGAAGCACACACATTTAGGAGTATGTCTTCTTGATGAATTGGTCCTTTTATTGTATGAAATACTCTTTTGCCTTGAAATCTACTTTGATTGGTATTAATATGCCCACAGTAACTTCTCACATTTACTGTTTGCATGATGCATCTTTTTCCTTCACTGTATTTGTGTCTTAATAATTAAGTTTCACCCTTTGTAAAGAGTATGTAATTCAGTCTTGCTTTTTAAATTCAAATGCCCTTGAATTAGAGTACACAGTTCATTGATATTTTATGTAGTCATTGAGATGGTTGGGGTTAGCATCCATCAGTCTGTACTTGTTTTCTGGTTGTCATGGGATCTTTGTTCCTCTGTTATTCCTTTCCTGCTTTCTTTTTGTTTAATTGAATTTTTAACATTCCTACTTATTTCTCCTATTGTTTTTTAAATTTACTGGGGTGGCTAGGTGGCTCAGTGGGTTGAGCATCTGACTTTGGGTCAGGTCATGATCTCCACCTGGGTTTGTGAGTTCATGCCCCACACTGATCTCACTGCTGTCAGTGTGGAGCCCCCTTCAGATCCTCTGTCTCCCTCTCTCTCTGTCCCTCCCCCACTTGTGCTCTCTCTCTCAAAAATAAACTAAACATAAAAAAATTTCTTAAAATTATAGTCTATGTTAAATTTACACTGTAGCACTTCATGTAAAACACAGTTTACAAGAGTATAGTTCCTTTTACTCCATTCTTTATGCTAACTTGTCATCTGTTTTACTTCTATGGGCTTTATAAACCTCATACACAACGTTACTACTTTTGCTTTAAATTGTCTTTTAAAGGAATGAAAAGAAAGATAGCCTTTTAAATATCTACATATTTATTAGCTTACATACTTTTCATGCCTTCCTATAAGTCTGAGATTCCATTTGGTTTCATTTTTTCTTTCAGCTTGAAAAATTGTCTTAGCATTTCTATTTTTATAAATCAGCTGACAATAAGTTCTTTCAGTTTTCATTGATCTGAAAAGGTTTTTATTTTACCCTCATTTCAATGATAATTTTGCTGGATATAGCAATTTGAGTTGATGGTGCTTTTTTGCCCTTGCAACACTTTAAAATTTCACTTTCTGACTTTATTCACCACTGTTTTTGCTGAGGTACCAGTTTGAGTTTGTATTATAGTTCGCCTGAGCATAATATACCTTTTTCTCTGGATTCTGTTAAGATTTTTCTCCTCATCTTTGATTTTTCTGCATTTTGACTATGAAATGTCTCAGTATGTTTTTCTTTGTGTGTTTATCCTCCATAAGTTTCACCAAGCTTCTTAGATCTGTAAATTGACTTTCCAATAACCAACTTTAGGAACATTTCATCCATCTTTACTTCAAATATATTTTTTCTGCTCTGTTCTTTTTCTCTTTTCATTCGGGTACTCTCATTATACATGTTAGATCATTGGTATCTTTCTAGAGATTACCAAGACTCTATTCATTAACAATTTTTTTTTCTCTTCTTCAGATTGAATGATTTCTTTTAATTTGTCTTCAAGCTCACCAACTTTTTCTTATGCAATTTTTGGTCTGCTGTTATGATTTCATGAATATTGTATTTCAGGTAATGTAATTTACAGGTATAGAATTTCCATTTGGTTATTTAAAAAATTTTTTTTAATGTTTATTTATTTTTGAGAGAGAGAGAGAGAGAGAGACAGAACACAAACAAGAGAGGGACATAGAGAGAGGGAAACACAGAATCTGAAGCAGGCTCCAGGCTCTGATCTGTCAGCACAGAGCCTGACACAGGGTTCAAACTCATGAGCCATGAAATCATGACCTGAGCCAAAGTCGGACGCTTAACTGACTGAGCCACCCAGGTGTCCCCTCCATTTGGTTATCTTTTATAATTTCCATTTTTATGCTGAGATTTCCCAGGTGTTTACTAGTTTACATTTTCTGTTATATCCTTAAACATATTTATAACGGTTACTTTTATGTCCTTGTCTGCCCATCCTAACACTTAGGTCACCTTCGGGTCTATGAACAAAACTTTATGGGCATGCAACTATGCTCACTCATTTACATGTTGTCTGTGGCTGCTTCCATGTTACAATGACAGAATTGAGACATTGTGAAAGGGAACATATGACTTGCAAGCCTGGAGTTTTTTCTCTTTGGTCTTGTAAGAAAAATTTTGCCAACTTCTGCTCTAAAGAATGCCCCAGACTTGAGGCCACATTACTTCCTCCAATCACATGGCCTTTCTGGGGTCTCTGGAAGTGATCAAAGAGCCCAGAAATGTCTCCCACTCTGGTTGGGTTGGAACTCCAAAGCCTCTCAGCACTGAGCTACCTCTGTTAGTACTCAATCCTAGGGCAGCCACTCTCTGCTGGGCCTTACAGAGTTTTGCCCTGCTTATGTGCAGCTCTGCCCTCAGCCAAGGATCTACCAGGAGCTGCCACACAGACTTCTAAGAACTCATCTCTGCAGCTCCATTCTCTCTGGTGCCATGCCCTACAAATTCCTTTAGCAGCCCTGAACTTCACTCTTGCCCTCTTCAGTGCAGGGCAAGAGGGACATAGAATCTGTGTCTTCTAGAGTCTTCTGTGCCCTTCTAGCACTTCACTTCTTGGCCCTGTGGTTTGGAAGGTTTCCCTAGGCAAAAATCCAGGGTGAATGTGCTGTTCACTTCATGGGCTTCCCTTTTCTCAAGGACCTCTGTCCTGTGCTGCCTGGTGTCCAACGTCTAAAAATAATTGTCTCATTTATTTGTCATTTATTGTTGTTGATGGCAGGAGGACAAGCCTGGTACTGGTTACTCGGGAAGAAAGTTGCTCTTTATTCCTTTTTTACTCTTTTTTTTTTGTTGTTTTTTTTTAATGTTTATTTATCTTTGGGACAGAGAGAGACAGAGCATGAACAGGGGAGGGGCAGAGAGAGAGGGAGACACAGAATCAGAAGCAGGCTCCAGGCTCTGGGCCATCAGCCCAGAGCCCGACGCGGGGCTCGAACTCACAGACCGCGAGATGGTGACCTGAGCTGAAGTCGGAAGCCCAACCGACTGAGCCACCCAGGCGCCCCATTATTCCTTTTTTACTCTTACATTTAATCATATGCAATTATGACTGAAATGGCCTCTAAGTTACAGTGAATAAAAGCATAGTCTTAGATGAAATGTGTAAAGACTTTAATTAAATCTACCTAACAACTATATTTCTTTTTTGCTAATTGGGCTATCCCTCTGTCTTTTTACTTAGTAATTGGAGACATCCTCCATTCATGTATTTTGCTTTTGTTTTGGGGAAAAATAAAGATTTAATGACTACCATGCTG
This sequence comes from Panthera uncia, assembly GCF_023721935.1. Taxonomy (NCBI): domain Eukaryota; kingdom Metazoa; phylum Chordata; class Mammalia; order Carnivora; family Felidae; genus Panthera; species Panthera uncia. The sequence goes on from NW_026057580.1 coordinate 21,342,780, forward strand.
TTCTATACTCACAGGAAATGTTCAAACCCATTACAACATCATGTATGTATATTTTAGTTTATTTTTATTATTTATTTAGAGAGAGAGGCAGAGAGAGAGCATGCCAGAGGTGGAGAGGGGCAGAGGGAGAAAGAGAGAATCTTAAGCAGAAATTGTGCTGTGCATGGAGCCCAACGTGGGGCTTGATCCCACAACCCTGGGATCATGACCTGAGCCAAAATCAAGAGTCAGATATTCAACCAACTGAGCCACCCAGGCACACTTATTTAATTTTTTAAATTGAACGTTAGTCAACATACAATATTATGTTAGTTTTGAGTGTATAACACAGTGATTCGACAATTACATACATTACAAAAAGGTCACCACAATAAGTGTAGTTACCATCAGTCACCCTACAAAGTTACAATGTTATTGACTATATTCCCTGTGCTGTATTTTCAATCCATTATGTATTTATTTTATCCTTTAAAACTACCACTACTAGAAAATAATTCAAAGCTAATAGCACTATTTCCTATGCTAAAAATATTTGTAGAATTGGGAAAATATTATCTCAAACTGTCTATAGACGTCATGTTTTATTGCTGCAGCCTCTTGTCAGGTTGTGCTAGCTGGAGTTTCTGCTGATGGTCCCTAAATTTCAATTTCAGGGAATTGGAAGCAGGTTATTTTCTAGAAGGTACTGCATTATGCTGATTGTGCAAAGGGCCAACATGGATAGCTTAGTTTCTGGGCCACAAAGAAGCTCTAAATTAGCAGATTAATTTGGACTGCCTTCTTAAAATTTCAGTTATTTGACAGTTTACCTCAACTTTAGAACTTCTTGCATCAGGAAATCTTAGTGATTTTACATTACTAAGTACCTCTTAGATGTTAAATTGATAAGCATCAATGTGAATTTTTGGAATAAGCGCCCCTAGACACAGAGATAAATTCCAGTTCAGAGGAGTAACTGAAGTTCTGAGATGTGTGTAAATCATGTCATAAGAGGAACTACCAAAGGAATTAGGGCTGATGATGAAAGTGTTAAGTGTTAATTTTTCAGCACACTTTAAGGGCTGTTTTAAGTGCAGAAAGGACTATGCAGAGGCTTGTTTAAGCTTTTGAAGTTAATAATAAATTTATTATAGTTACACATTCAAAACCCTTAAAGTTTGAAGTTCAGCTTACAAATCTTATTTTATTATATATCAAGCACATTTTTGCAATCACTTGTAAGGCTCTTTGACTAATATTTGGCTCTATTTATGGATCTGTTAATCAAATATCTTCAAATACTTTACACTGCATTTGTATATTTAATGTATTTCAGGTTAGGTCTTTAGCCTTAAAATCTTTTGACCAATAAACCTTTCCAAGTGTTTAAATAATTCTTAGAAATCTGATACATTAAACTTATAACAAACTTAAAATTCTATTTTTTTGGGGTGGGGGAAAGCCTGAAAAACAAAATGATTAAAATTAAGGACGTGTGTTCATCCAAAGACACCGCAAAGAGACTGAAAGGCAGGTCACCAAAGGACTTAACACTTGCAATTTGCGTATTGAAAAAGGCCCATGTTAGAATAGGTAAGGAATTCCTAGAAATCGATGAGTGAGGCAGAAGACCTTCCTTAATACTTCCTGACCTTTGAGTGGGGAAGACCTGGAGAGGGGAATCTATGAGGTGAGTGGCTGCTGAGGTAGCTGTTTAGTGATGGTGGCAAGAGGCTGGGGGACAGAGTGTTGGATAATCCCTGGTGGCTCCAGGACTGGTGGGGGCAGGGAGACGCAGGTAGATGCCCATGGTGGGGGGGCTCCTCCTCTGTTGACACCCGTTCCCCTGGGCCTGGGAGACCTCCTCCAGGAGGTGCTGGAAGGTGCTCTGTGGAAACTCTTTCCTCTTCCTCAGAGCACTCCACTCCGGCCTGCCCTCATTTCCTGGCCTGAGGTGGGGGTCCTCAGAATCCCCTTCCACATGCTTAGGCTCTTGCTCCAGTTTCTTCTCCCAGAGTTTCAAGGTCAGTCCGGTCATTTCATCTGCCACCGAGGAGTCCAGCATCCTGGGACGATAAAGAGACAGGGGACACTACAGGCCCACCTTCCCACCTGGTGCTCAGGTTATCTGCAAGAAAGAACTGTTCAGCTGGAGAGTGAACTTAAGATTCTCTTAAATGTTCCAGTGCTTCTTCCCAATGTAGAAGATTTCAACCAAAAATTACAAGTTGATACTGACTACTCAATTACACATTTAAATTCTAATTAGGGGGCACCTGGATGGCTAAGTCAGTTGAGCATCTAACTTCAGCTTAGGTCATGATCTCATGGTTCGTGAATTTGAGCCCCGCATCAGGCTCTCTGCTGTTGGCATGAGCCCACTTTGGATCCTCTGTCCCCCGTCCCCCTTTCTCTCTTTGCCCTTCCGTCGCTCATTCTCCTTCCCTCCCTCAAAAATAAATAAAACAAAACTTCTAATTAGAAGGTAGACACTCTGATAGACTTATTTCTCCTAAATATTCCTAATACAGAAAGCACTAAATTTGCACACACTCTAGTCTCAATAGAGTAACATATGGCCTTGGTTATCTTAAATATTTCTGTGCTTGGTTCTGAATCCTCTTTGGAGTCAAAAGATACTTCTTCACTATGGAAACCATTTCCTTGTCCCATGCATTTTGGGGCTGACTATCTCAGCTTGCCTGACGTGGCTTACTGCCTGGAAACTTCAGCCAGAAGAAGGCTTACTATATATTCTTTTTGGCAATCTTGACGGGACACACTGAATCCGCTTTTGCAGCTTTGTCATTGACTCTGTGATTTCCGGAGCCAAAAGGTCACTTAGCCCTCAAACCTCTAATTCTCTCTGCAGGAAAGCCTGCAGACCCTCTTCTCTTGACTCTTAACATTTGCGAACAAATACAACAAATACAAGTTGTCTACATACAACTTGGCTGCCCTTTGGGTTTTCTGGAAGCTCGTAAGAGCTATTGCAAATACTGGAGTGATAGCAAATTGAATTTTTGAAATCTCTTCTGGCTTTGTAGACTAGTTGGTTGCAGCTCCAAAGTCATATTCCTGGTAGGTGTGTGACTCCAAAGTCATATTCCTGGTAGGCTCCTGGAGAGCCCTTGTAACTGCAGTCACGACAATTCTGTGATTTTCACAGAATAATTTCACGTGTTTATCAGAATCAGGCATCCACAGGTGCCTTTTTGTGTCTACGTAACAGGTGTTTCTCAAACAATCTGGCCATTCAGTTATGACTCATCTTAGTTTACAGTCCTGGGTTATAGTGTTTGTAATGTTCCTCCACTCCTTCCTCCACCACCATCCATTCTCCTGAATCTCTTCTTCTCTCCATTATACACAAAAAATGAGTGCCTACTTCAAGCTGGATGTGGTGCTAAAAATAGAAAGGTAAGCCAGATAGGGGAGCCTGGCTGGCTTAGTCACTGGAGCATCTGACTCTTGATTTTGGGGTCAGGAGTTCGAGCTCCATGTCGGGTGTAGAGATTACTTAAAAAAAAAGTTAACAAGGCAAGCAAGGAAGACGGATATAGTTATTAAACAAATATACCTTAATAACATTTTAAAACTTTAAAAAATTGAGCTATAACTTTCATATCGTAAAACGTACACATCTTAAGGATAAGCTCAATGGGTTACCAATAAATTAGGAGTTATCATAAGTGCCAGGAAACTTATTCAAGGATAATTGCAATTTTACCAATGAGCATATATCCCAAATAAAATCAATGGACTTTGTCTTGAAATGTCAGTTTGAAGGCCATTACTCAGATATTTGTGAGTTGTTGGTTTGGAGCAGGATCAATAAACTATGGCCTATGGGGCAGTGTAGACTATTTCTGTATGGTCTAGGAGCTAAGAATGTTTTTTTATTTATTTATTTTTTTTATTTAAAAAAAAAATTTTTTTTTTAATGTTTATTTATTTTTGGGACAGAGAGAGACAGAGCATGAACGGGGGAGGGGCAGAGAGAGAGGGAGACACAGAATCGGAAGCAGGCTCCAGGCTCTGAGCCATCAGCCCAGAGCCCGACACGGGGCTCGAACTCACGAACCGCGAGATCGTGACCTGAGCCGAAGTCGGACGCTCAACCGACTGAGCCACCCAGGCGCCCCGGAGCTAAGAATGTTTTAAAATTTTTACATGATTTAAGGCAAATAGGAGAGGGAGAAGAAGGAACAGAAACTATATGTGAGCAGCAAAGCTTAAAATATTTATTAACTGGAACCTTTAGAGAAAAAAAATTTGCTGACCCTGAAGCTACAGAGAAAAGAAAGTTAACTAGAAGCCAAGGATAATGGCTCTTTTTCTTTGCTCTCTAGCCTAGTAAGCCAGATGTGTCAACAGGTTCTCTCTCACTGGCACTGACATGTTGCTTAATCAGAAAAGGGTTTAAATTTTTACTAGCTTATGTCAGCCCCACCTAGTCATATTAAATGCAGGGAAGAGTTTGCTAAAACACCTTGCCAGACCACTAAGCCAGGACACTCAGAGGTGGTGACTCTCAACCTTAAGAAGGCCTGGATTTTTCAGAAATATAGAAATAGTTATGGCTGTGTTTACCTATTTTCAAGGCTATGCGTGTGTTTGGAAGACTTTGCCATAGATATTGTCATCATCTGGAACCTTTGCAGTAGATGGGGGCTGGGGAGAAAGCAGATCAAGTATGCATGGGGCTCTGATTCAGCACATATCCTGCCACATATCCTATCCCTCCTTCTCTCTCCAAATAATCTCTATGCTGTTTCCTCAAGTCTAATCCAGCTCACAGTATGCTTCATTCAGCAGTCAATATCCTACTCTCCAGAGGGAAATTCCGGCTCAAATAAGGCCAGGCTGGCCAGCATTTGGTCTGATTACCGATGGGGGCTACATGGGAGTTTCTAGGCAGTGTCGGTGTTAGAATTGTCGCTGTGGTTTGGGTTGGTCGATATTGCTGGATCGGCTATGGTTACTGGCATAGAGAGGAGAGGCTAGAAATAACTAAGAGAATGTTTGAGCCCTAACAAAATGGGTGGGTCTCGGGAGAAAGTTTGTCCTGGAAAGGGAAGTAGAGTGTAAGCCAAGAAATTTGTGCAAAAGCCAAGAACAAGAATGACTGGGGTCAGAGACAGATTGCCATTTGTTGGGCTCAAGGCTCTGTTGGGGCACATGGCATTCCAGGCTAGGGGTAGGAAAATGAACTGCAGACCTTATCCATTTGCAGGGTCTCAAACAGCCTTGGGTTGACTGTTGGAACTGAACTTGTCAGTTGGAGGTTGAATGGCGATTGCTGAGTGTGATTGGGTTGGTAAAGCCCAGTTTTGACAGGACTAAGCTATTATTGTTATTATTATTACAAAAAGTATTTGATGGCATTTGCCATTTTATTGAGCAATTTCTATGTGCCAGACACCTTATAAATCATATCCCTACTCCTTACTACAACTTTATTGAAGCATGTACTATTACCCCTATTTTCCAGAGCAGACAACTGTAGGTCAAGGAAGTGAAGTGACTAACTTGGGCTGGTAAGTTGATTTTTTGTTCCAAATCTCTCAGAGCCCTAAGTATAAAACTGCTTAATTTTATGCCTAATGTTCCTTCCATAAGGGGCATTTAAAAAATTCTTACAACCATAAAGCAATTACTTATTCTACATCCTGGAATATGGTCCTCCCTAGGGATTTTGCATACAGAATAAATCTAACCTCAGAATCTTCTGACATGTTAGTATAATGTACTTACTTAGCCAATTCTAACTAAACATCTTTTTTATGTCATGCACTGTGCCAGTTGATGAGTGTATGGTAGCAAATGAAATATGCATGGTCACAGCCCTCATTGGGCTTCCAATAAAATGGGTTAGATAGACACTGAACAAGAAAATAAGAGGAGCCTGGGCGGCTCAGTCAGTTAAGTGTCTGACTTTAGCACAGGTCATGATATCACAGTTTGTGAGTTCCAGCCCCGCTTCAGGATCTGTGCTGACAGCTCAGAGCCTGGAGTCTGTTTTGGATTCTGTGTCTCCCTCTCTCTCTGCCCCTCCCCTGCTTGTGCTCTGTCTCTCTCTGTCTCAAAAATAAATAAACGTTAAAAAATTAAAAAAAAAAAAAGAAAATAAGATAATAGGTGTGTAATCATAAACTTTGCAATGTCTATCTTAGTTTACTGGGTGATGTGTGAGAGATATTAATAAAGGGATTTACTTAAAAATTTTTTTTGAGAGAGAGAGACAGAGTGAGGTCAGGGGAACAGCAGAGAGAAAGGGAGACACAGAATCCAAAGCAGGCTCCAGGCTCCAAGCTGTTGGCACAGAGCCCAGCGCAGAACTCGAACCCAGGAACCATGAGATCATGACCTGAGCCAAAGTCAGATACTTAACCGACTGAGCCACCCAGGTGCCCCTAAGGGGATTTGCTTTAGATTAAGTAATCAGGGAAGGCCTCTTAGAGGAAGTAACATGCCTGAGCCTGAACGCTGAGCTAGCTGGAAGCACCTAGAAGCAATGGTGCTCGTGATTTGCCCCTGGGGGACATTCAGCAATGTCTACAGATATTTTGCTTGTCACAACAGGGGGAGGAGGGGGAAGGGGTGGTTTTGCTGGTAGTTTTGTCAGTATCTAGTGAATAGAGGCCAGAGATGCTATTGAACCTCCTTCAGTGCAAAGGGCAGCCCCTCACGCCAAAGAATTTTCAGGCCCCAAGCGGCGCTGAGATTGAGAAATGACATTTGAGGTTATTCAAAAGTAGTCAGCAAGCTCGCATTTTCCAGGAATTCTCAGATTTACTCCAAACAAGGGGGAATTCTTAGATGAAGCATTGTAATAACAGTTTCCTTACCTGCTTTTAGAGTCTAGTAAAAAAGCCCCTAGTACAATTTTAAGCATAAATTAAGCAGGTCAGATGCTGGCTACTGACTCTCTTACATCATTGGATTTTTCTAGCAAAAGTTGCCCTTGTCACTTTGATCTTTCACACGTGTCCACGTTTCTTGCTGGGGCTGACTAGGTAACCTCTAGACAGGGTCCGACTAGGTCATTTCTAATGGCTTAATATGTCACTATTCCCAGAACAATGCAGCACTATAGAAATTTCTGTACGTTTTTCTAGACTAAGTAGGAGCAAAAAGGTAAAAAACATTTTGACACAGCTGTCAGTGGGTGACACTGAGCAAGCTTCTAAACATCAATTTTCTTATCCGTAACACTGGCATTGCGTTCATGGAACAGTTTCTTGACTATTTTGGTATTGTGGCAATTCAGAGCCGAGGTTGAAAATCCTGACTGCTTCATGGAGGGGATTAAAGAAAATAAAATATAAAGAAAAAAAAAAAGACATACCTTCTTTCATTCTGCCAATGGCATTTTCTAAACTAGCCAGAAAAGAAGTAATTTGATTAAAATAAACAAAGATACATGAAAGCTCTGTAAATAATTGGATGTGACAGAGCAAGAATGCTGTAGAAATATTGATGTGAGCACTTTTCCATTCGCTTTGATGCAGGCATTGCAGACAAGCCAATGATCTTTAGCCCTGGCTCCACTTCCCTGAAACTTTCCCTGACGAGTCTTTCTTGCTTTTCTGGGAACTCCTTATGTGAGGGCCCCCTCCCCTTTTTCTTTTTTCTTTTTCAATAACTTAAAGCTCATTTGCCTGGCCCTTACTTAAACACCCAGAATGTTGGGATAGATGGATGATCGAATGGATGGGGAAAACTGAATATCTGACACTGAACTGTTCTATCCGTGGGGGTTTGATGTGAAGGACACAACACGATGACCTTTCTAGTTAGTGTACAATCTGTCCATATTATAACCAGCTGGTAGGGCTCTGCCAGTGACTTCTCAGTGTCCTGTCAGGTTCCGTCTTCCTCTGTTCTCTCTACATCAGATTATTATCTTTAAGACTGAAAGTGAGGAGTGCCTGGGTGGCTCAGGTAGTTAAGCATCTGACTTGGGCTCAGGTCCATGATCTCATGGTTCATGAGTTTGAGCCTCAAGTTGGGCTCCCTGTTGTCAGCGCAGAGCCTGCTTCGGATCCCCTGCCTCCCCCTCTCTCTGCCCGTCCTCCATTCTCTCTCTCTCTCTCAAAAATAAATAAAAACAATAATAATAAAAAAGACTGAAAGTGTTACTCAGGATTTTTCTCTATTGGATATTTTGCATGTTCTTCGCATACTTAATTGCTTATGATTTCACATGTAGGAAACGGGACTAGTTACTTCAAATTACTAGTTAAATCAAAACTAGTCAAATCAAATTTCAAACTCTACAACACAACACTCCCCAGGGTGCCTCAGTATTTGAAATGCTGCTCCAAGAACTTAAGTACAGTTTTTAGTTCTCAGCTTACATATTAGAATTATTTCAGTGCTTTAAAAAAAAACTGGGGGTTTTAGGGGCGCCTGGGTGGCTCAGTTGGTTGGGCGACTGACTTCGGCTCGGGTCATGATCTCATGGTTCATGGGTTCGAGCCCCGTGTCGGGCACTGTGCTGACAGCCTGCTTCCGGTTCTGTGTCTCCCTCTCTCTGCACCTCCCCTGCTCGTGCTCTGTCTCTTTCTAACTCTCAATAAATAAATAAATGTTAATAAAAAAAAACTTAAAAAAAATAAAAAATAAAACTGGGGATTTTATTCTAGAGTAAGATTCCGGTACTCTCTAGCTGTAGCTCTGCCCTTTCCCCAGCATTTGACATGGGCTGGTTTCCATCCTCTCCTCTCATTCAGATACTTATCTCTTAACCTTGACTGTTGGAACTACAGCAAATGTTTTCAGGCACTGTAAATATGTCAAAGTAAACATAGTGTTGACAGTGTAAGGGCAGTGTCCAGCCCTAATGCTGACCATTTAACAGATCCTATCCCCCCCCCCCTTTTTTTGACAAATATAATTAAGAGCATGCTATTTCATGAGATCTACTGTGTCCAAAAAAAGAAAGAAGACAGTGGAGTTATTAAATAAACTGTTGCCATATATTTCACAGGGCAAACAAAAGTACTTACCATTTAAAAGTAAACCAAGAAGAAAATGCCCACTTTCACAATGCAGAAGGTTCTGGTTGCCTAGGTTAAGGAGGGGAGGAGACTCAGTGTCGAGAAAGTGGGAGAGGTGGGGGACAGGAAAGGGAGAAGATGGAACCTCTTCTGTCCCTGGAAGCAGGGGGCATTAAGTTATGGTGAAGGCAAGGAATGGCACCTGGATTGTTCCTTTGTGAGCTGAGCAATGTTGACATTCATTCACTCATTTCTCAGTGTTCACTGAGTGCTTACCACTGGCCAGATGCTTTTCTAGGTGCTTGGGATATATCAGAGAACAAAACAAAGACGCTTGGCCTTCTGGCGTTTACGTTTTAGCAAGGAAAGACACACAGTACATATGGAAAATAAGTAACTGTACAGGAAGTCAGAAAGTGATAAGTGTTATGGGAAAAAGAAAAATTAAAGCAGGGGATCCATAGTATGCAGTTAGTTCATGGTCAGGACATGATATGGCCTGGATAGTGGCCAGGGTAGTTAGGTCTTCTTGAGAAGGAATGATGTGAACAAGGACTTGAAGGAAGTTAGGGGTTTAGCCAAGTAGCCAAGTGAGGAAGAGTATTGCAGGCAGAGGAAACAGCCAGTACAAAGGCCTTGTGCAGGGAGGGAGTTAGGAGTGGTCAGGAAAACAAGGAGCTCAGAACGACGGCACTGGTATGTAAGAGGATGAGGTGATGGCAAAGGAAGCAAATCTAAAAACCGCACAGGGCTTTGTGTATTCACTCTTTGTCTCTTCTAGCTCACCTGAGCCTCCCCCACCCCCAACTTCTAAAACCCTTCTATGATTCCCTTTGGAATTCACTACCCATTGTCACAAAACACACTTATAATATCAGCCCAGACTCTAAATAGTGTCTTCCTCTTCTTGTTCTAATGTGGACTCTACTTCTCGAGCAGCCCTCCAGGGGGTGGATAGCCCTCATGCTACTAGGCCTGGGGGTGGGGAAGGGGGGGCTCAGCTATTCTGATGGGCAAATATTTTCCACCCTTTTAAACTCCATTTATAAGATGGCTTGCTGTATTTGGTATATATATATATGTATATATATATACAATAAACCATATACCAATATGGTATACAAATATACCAATAAACATTATATATATATATGTATATATATATATGTATGTGTGTATATATATATATACACACATATATATATATATAATGTTATATATATATATATATATAATGTTTATTTATTTTTGAGAGAGAGAACAGGAGCAGAGATGGGGCAGAGAGGGAGGGGGGAGGGAGACAGAAAATCTGATGTGGGCTCTGCACTGACAGAAGAGAGCCTGATGTGGGGCTTGAACTCATGAACCATGAGATCATGACCTGAGCCAAAGTCAAGAGCTTAACCGACCGAGCCACACTGGTGCCTATTTGTTTGTTTGTTTATTTATTGTTAAATGTTTATTTTTGAGGGAGAGAGAGAGGAGAGAAAGAGAAAGAGAGAGAGAGAGAGAGAGACAGAGAGAGAGGCTATAGCTGATTTTTTAAAAATGGTGCTTTGAAACAGAAAATCTGGGTTCAATTCCTGCTGTGCCTATTAATTGTATGACTTTGGCAAGTCATTTAATGTCTTGTATCCTCTGTTCCATTCCTTATGAGATGGATATAATAAAAATCTATCTTTCAGGTTGGTAGTGAAGGTAAAATATGGTAATGTGTCTACGAGTGCTTTCTGAACCACACAAGGATGAGCCCTGTTATCCTGTGGCCCACATGGCCAGAGCCGACCATTATATCCTCCTGGCACTCTTATCTCTGGGCCCAAGCCTTACTGTGAACACTTGAGATTCTCTACCCAAGGGCTTTGCTCTGGTCCTGGGAACATGCACAGCAGCATTGTGGCAAGCCTGAGTGCCAGAGAGTCAATGCCCCCAGGAGCAGCTCTGAAGCAATGGTGGACAGAAATTGGTGGACAAATACCCTGGCTTCCTAGCTCCTGGTTGGGACAACTCTGAGGTAATCTCTGTTCTGTCTCCTAGGGTTCCCCAGCAGGATTATGCACCCATCGCCCCCTGTGACAGTTGACTTGATAATATACCCTTTATTAGCTTCCCTCCTTTTCCTATTTTATTTCCTTACTCTCTGATGTTTCCTGAGATTACTTCCCAAATAAGTGGCAGAACTAGAGCTTGGTCTCAGCTTATCTGCTTTCAAAGTCTATGCCTTCAACCACTAAATTCTAATACCTCTGATACTGCTTCAGATACTGTTCCAGATAAGAACCCGGATGAGGGTTGTGTTATACGTGTAACTGGGTTTTCCTGCTTCATGGATCTGAGTCCCATTCGTCACATTCTTTTAGATTTTCACGTTGAGCATAAGAGCGCTCAAGAGCCCCAGTTGCCAGGTTAACGGGCAGTCCAACAGCCCCGCTTCCAGGTTCCTTTCTATGAATCGTTGGCATACTCCGCCCCCCACCAAACACCGCGGTACTTCTAAGGTCTGAAGAGGGCCTTTGTCTCACTTTTAAGTGATCTATCAGCTGTTGCCATTCTCCCCACCCCCATCCCCACCACGCACAGCCTGTGAGAGAGAAAACAAATCCTCCCCCATCAGCAGACGATGACAGTCCCTGTGAAGTGGTGTCTCCTGCTCAACACCTGGCGTCTCAGTTCCTCCGGGGGGGGGGGGGGGGGGGGGGGGGGGGAATCCCATCCCTCGGCTCGGGACCTTGATGCAGGCGCGCCCCTTCCCCAGCCCGTGTGCTCCACGCCTGTGCCTTGGATCACAAGCCCCACGTCCTGCTGGCAGGCCAGGAGGCCTCCAGCTTCAGCAGGATCTATATGCTTAACGCATTCCTTCCGCATTCACTCGGGGGGCCTGTGACCTGAGCTCCCCTCCCTCGTTGAGACCTCTGTTACCCTAGAGTTAATTTCAGAACCATCCTAGTCCATCCCGATAGACCCTTCTCTTCACATATCTGCAAACCGGGTTGATTAAACAGTCTGCTGCCTCCCTGAAGACTCCGGACTCACTCAAACTGACCCACTGTGTCCCCAGTGTTGAATTTTATGTAACAAGGATCTCAGACTTGACTGAGACACAAAAGCTTGGGTTCCATCCTAATCCCAGGACAATGCCTGCTTTCTTGCTCTGTGTTTGTTTGCCTAAAATGGCCACTCATGTGACTACCCCAGGGCGAAAGAAGGCTCACCTCTCAGGGACAAATTATTTGAAAACTATTCATCCGTGCACACCCATGTTTTAAAATTCCGGACAAAACTTTTTGACCAGCTTCTGTTTTAAGGAGATACTATTTTTTTCAGGAGCTCTGATTCCAAAGGAAAAACCGGATAAAGTTGAAGAAAGGTCCCCCGCCCCCCTCCCCCCTTTTTCGTGCCTGGAAGAGTACTCACTTAATAGTGTTCTTTTCTTGTAGGGGAGCTGGTGCCAGAAAGAAGTTGAAAATGTCACCCTCTCTGCCTTGTAGAATCGGGACAAACATCATCCTGGAAAGAAGTGAGAAAAAGGAAGGGAGGATGACACAGACTGCATCAGAAAAACTCAAAACTCGCCTGTGAGGAGATTTCACTGAAGAGCCACAGCTGAGATGGCTGGCTACTGTTTGCATCCTAACCTCCTGTGGCTTAAACCTCACAGTCCAGCACAGGATTCATTTTTATTTTTATTGTTTTTGAATGTTTATTTATATTTGAGAGAGACACACAGAATGTGAGCGGGGAGGGCAGAGAGAGAGGGACACACAACATCCGAAGCAGGCTCCAGGCTCTGAGCTGTCAGAACAGAGCCCGACGCGGGGCTCGAACCCACAGACTGCAAGATCGTGACCTGAGCTGAAGTCAAGACGCATAACCGACTGAGCCAGCCAGGCGTCCCCAGGATTCATTTTAACATTTTTAATTTCTCTATTTAATGTATAGAACTCTCGTTTCCCCAGGTAGATTGAAAGCTCCTCAGAGCCCAGCACAGAGTGAACACAGCTGGCTTTTGCTCATGTTCAGGAATTACAACATTATTTTCAGGTAACCTTATGTTACTGGTCTCATTCTCTTACAAAGTGGGGGAAAGGAAGAGGGGCCAGGGTGGAATAAACAACATACTTACAACGTTACCATGAATGAAATGTCATTGTCTTCAAAACTTCCTGATAAGGACAACTGCACTTATTTTCCTAAAGACGTGTTTTCCTCACTCTGTGTTCCTTTGGCACACTTGTTTCTTTTCTTGCTGCTTTTTTACGTTATTTGCAAATAGGCATGCAAGGAGGCATATTTTAGAAATTTGTGGCATCTCAAAGTCCAATTTTTTGAACACGTGTAATGTGTACCAACCCAGCGCAGAGTGCTGGTTGCTGACCCAATGGCTGCCTGAGACTCCTAGTCACCAGTCTCCCTCGAGGTGAGGGGCGGCCACACAGCTTGGTTTTAGCCCACGAGCTGTAAGCAGAAGTCTTCTAGCTGAGGCTGGTGAAACAGCCTCTGCTTTTCTCAGTCAAAAGGGGCAGATTTAATTGTAAGTGCCCTTCACCTTGCCCTTTCTGTCTCAGCACAGGTGAGATTGCCTTGGTGCATCTGGGAGGAGCTTGTTCTCTACAAGCTGCAGCTCCAGGAAGGGATAACCTGCAGCCGAGGCAGGATTTCCTGAGATCCCATCACCTCCCTGCTGTCCTAGGAGTCTATGTTGGGAATGTGAGTGATTAGAGCCCTGCTGAGGTTGTTTTTTGGATGATTTTTAAATTATATCTTCCCAGGAGAGACATGGACGTTATTAAATTTTTAAACAGTACTTTAGCTGTTTAAGTAACACATGCTTATAAAAATATTTAAACTGTTGGGGCGCCTGAGTGGTTCAGTCGGTTAAGCGTCCGACTTCGGCTCAGGTCACGATCTCGCGGTGAGTTTGAGCCCCACGTCAGGCTCTGTGCTGACAGCGCGGAGCCAGGAGCCTGCTTTGGATTCGGTGTCTCCTTCTTTCTCTCTGCTCCTCCCCTCTTCACACTCTCTCTCACTCTCTCTCTAAAATAATGAATTTTTTAAAAAATATTTAAACCGTTCAAAAGGTATTAAGTTAAAGTCTCTCTTCTTCCCCTAGAGGACTCATCATTGACATTTCTTATGTGTTCTTCCAAAAACTTTGGGTTATGTGCATGTATATTTATTTACACAAAGAGATCACAGTACGTGATATTCTGCTCTTGCTTTTTAAACCTATCTTTTTCAGCATATGTACATATGCAATATTCTTAAATTTTTAAAAAAAGTTTTGTTTTATTTTTTATTTGAGAGAGAGAGAGAGAGGGAGAGAGAGTGAGCACATGTGTGAGCAGGGAAGAGGGGCAGAGGAACGGAGAGAGAATCCTCAGCAGGCTCCGTGCTCAGTGTGGAGCGCAATGCAGGGCTCGATCCCATGACTCTGGGATCATGACATGAGCCGAAATCAAGAGTTGGGTGCTCGACCGATTGAGCCACCCAGGTGCCCCACATGTGTCATATTTTTAATTGGCACATGGTGTAAAACACTACATGGATAAATCAGGAACATTAGAGAAAAGCAAATTAAAATGACAGCAGGATACCACACTGTACACCTATTAGAATGATACAGATAAATTAAAAAACAAACCATAAAAAGCTGACAATACCAAGTGCTGACAAGGATGCAGAGCAACTGAAACTCTCATAAACCGGTGAGAAAGCAAAACGTTACTGCCAGTTTGGAAAACGGTTGACAGTCTCTTATAAAGGTGAGTGCGTACTTCATATACAACAAAAATTCCATGCCCAGACATTTACTCAAATGAAATGAAAACATGTTCTTTTTTGGAAATGTTTATTTATTTATTTTGAGAGAGAGAGAGAGAGAGAGAGACAGAGACAGAGAATCCCAAGCAGGCTCCATGCTGTCAGCTCAGAGCCCAATGCGAGGCTCCATTCCACGAACCGTGAGATCATGACCTGAACTAAAATCCAGAGTTGGACGCTTACCTGACTGAGCCAGCCTGGTGCCCCAAGACAGATATTCTCACGAAAACCTCTCCATGCATATTTATAATGGCTTCATTCATAATCGCCCGAAACTTGAAACGGTGCAAAATTCTTCAGGTGGATAAACCAGCCGTGGCACATCCACACGATGGAGCAGGCCCAGGATTAGGGTGAGGCAAATGAGACACTCAGCTCAGGCACAACATTTAGGGACACCAAAGCACTCAGTAACCAAGATAAATAATATTAATGCAATATTTTTTAAAGATCAAAACTAATGCAAAAAAGTACATGACGAACAAAACATGAAAATTTAATGCAGAAACTGACCCTGCACTGCTACAACCATGAGAGTTAAGCAAGTTGGGGGTGCACGTGCAAGGTGGTAAAAATGATCCAATTTGCATTTTCTTTGGACAATCATAACCATCGTTCCCAAATGAAGGAAATTGGCAAGTTCTTTCCATCATTTATAATTGTACATCTACAGTACTGCAGTGTAAACGGGAAGGTTTTATTTTATTACAAATAAATGTGTGATTTTAAAAATAGTAAGAACTGGGGCGCCTGGGTGGCTCAGTCGGTTAAGCGGCCGACTTTGGCTCAGGTCATGATCTCAGGGTCCGTGAGTTCGAGATCTCACGGTCTGTGAGTTTGAGCCCCGCGTCGGGCTCTGTGCTGACAGCTCAGAGCCTGGAGCCTGTTTCGGATTCTGTGTCTCCCTCTCTCTGAACCTCCCCCGTTCATGCTCTGTCTCTCTCTGTCTCAAAAATAAATAAACGTAAAAAAAAAAATTTAAAAATAGTAAGAACTGAAGTGAGGTATACAAATTTTATTTAATAAATATTTACTTAAAAATAAAATAAATATTTATTTTTTATTTATATTTATTTCTGAAATATATAAATAGTGTATAAATCATATATTTTACTTTTCGGGAATAAAACTTGGTCACTTCAAATGTTTTATGAAAAAAAATTTTAATCAGGAAAATAAACTTAGGAGGCTTTTACACTTTATTTACTTAAGACAATGATAAATAATTCACTGTGTTTCATATCTTTATATCAAACCTATTTTTTAAACTGCTTTTCGTTTTACTAACTTGTCTAGAAAGCTAGTATGTAATTTTCTATTTGTAATTGTTGATTTATATACATATATATGTATACACACACATATATAGAGTGGTTTT
The DNA here is from genome assembly GCF_023721935.1 of Panthera uncia. Lineage (NCBI taxonomy): Eukaryota > Metazoa > Chordata > Mammalia > Carnivora > Felidae > Panthera > Panthera uncia. Next base: position 21,358,962 of record NW_026057580.1, read on the forward strand.
TAATTAAAATTAAAGTTTTAATTAAAGTAAATTTTAAATTGTGGTAAAATACACATAAAAAATTACCATCTTAATCATTTTTAAGTGTATAGTTGAATAGTGTTATGTATATTCACATTGTTGTACAACCACCAGAAATTTTTCATCTTGCAAAATTGAAAGTCTCTGCCTATTGAACAATAACATCCCTTTCCCCCATCCCCGGCCCTGGTAACCACTGTTCTACTTTCTGTCCTTAGGAATTTGACTGTCCTTGGTACCACATTTAAGTGGAATCATACAGTATTTGTCCTTTTGACTGGCTTATTCAGTTAGCATAATGATTCATCCGTGTTGCACTGTGTGTCAGAAGTTCCTTCCTTTTTAAGGCTGAATATATACTATTGCAAATGTACACATTTTTTAGTGTTTATTTATTTTTGAGAGAGAGACGGAGCATGAGCAGGGGAGGGGTAGAGAGAGGGAGACACAGAATCTGAAGCAGGCTCCAGGCTGTGAGCTATCAGCACGAAGCCTGATGCGGGGCTCGAACCCATAACCATGAAATCATGACTTGAGCCAAAGTCGGACGCTTAACTGACTGAGCCACCCAGGTGCCCCATGTATACCATAGTTTAATTATCCATCAATCTGTCAATGGATGCTTGGGTTGCTTCCACCTTTTGACTGTTGTAAATAATACTGCTATGAATGTGGTTGTACAATACCTTTTTGAGACCCTGCTTTCAATTCTTTGGCCTATATATCCGGAAGTTGAATAACTGGGCTATACAGTAATACCATTTTTGAGTTTTTGAGGAACTGCCATGCTGCTTTCTATGGCAGCTGCACCATTTTGCATTTCCACGAACCATTCACAGGGATTTAAAAAAATTTTTGATACAAACTTTTACGTACATATACTTGATTGTTAAATATTATAATTTATATGAATTAAGCTAATTCCAATTCACTATATATTATATTTACTTGAACTGCATATGGATTAAAAATAAATATGTTTTATACTAAAATTTATTTTTCAGAAATATGGCATCTAAAAACTGTATGTGATGATAAAATTTTCAGGAAAAGGAGAAAGAATGCATATAGAAATGGATCAAAATTATATGGGGCAGTTACAAGTTTGGCTAGACAGCAAAGCACTTGTACTTCAACCACTGAAGGGGAGCCTGGGTGGCTCAGTCCGTTGAACGGCCGACTTTGGCTCAGGTCATGATCTCGTGATCCGTGGGTTCAAGCCCCGCATCAGGCTCTGTGCTGACAGCTCAGAGCCTGGAGCCTGTTTCAGATTCTGTGTCTCCCTCTTTCTCTGACCCTCCCCTGTTCATGCTCTCTCTCTCTCTCTGTCTCAAAAATAAATAAATGTTAAAAAAATTTTTTTAAAAATAATTGAGTGCCAAAAATATTGGCATTGTTCGAATAGAACAAGCAAATTCAGTTTTCTAAAGAATCATTTTGAATGTGAAGAAAAATCTAAAGAAAAGAAAATGTACATTTCAGAAACTAGTAACAAGAATATGAGCAAGAGAGCAAGAAAAATGACATTTGTAATAAATTTTAATAATGTTCCATTGTGGACACCAATTTTCAGTAAAAAAAAAACTGATGTTAATAAACATAATCCAGGATAGGATCCAGATTATAATGACTTTCACATAGTGGCTGAAGATTTCAAGAGACCATTTTTAAAAAAAAAATTATTTAAGGGGGGTGAGGAGAGGGGCAGAGGGAGAGAGAGAGAGAGAGAGAGAGAGAGAGAGAGAGAGAGAATCTTAAGCAGGCAGCACGCTCAGTGTGGAGCCTGACACAGGGCTCAATCCCATGACCGTGAGATCACGACGTGAGCTGAAATCAAAAGTCAAATGCTTAACAACTGAGCCACCCAGCCACCCCTCAAGACACTTTTTAAAAAAAAATGTTTTAAAGGCAAATAGATTCATTGTGACTGGCTGATTTATTTTAAAAAGTGTTTTTCTTTTTTTTCATGTGTACTTTTTAGCAGTGATACTACAAAATCAGATATTTGCAACTTAAAAACAGTTTTAAAAACAGATATTTGCAACTCAAAAACAGCTTTCAAAGACTGGAAGATTTAAGCATTTTTTCCCCATAAAAATGCCTTGTTTTATCATGATGCTTTTCTAAAATGAAAGTGTTTTCAAACTGTTTAATAGATAATACTTAGCAGAAGGAAGTAAAATTAGAGGAAAAAAATGGTGGAATAGTTTGTAAGTGATTTTAGATGTTATATTTGGTGCAAAAATGATTTACGTCTTAGAGAATGGCAAGAAATTATTGGAAGTCTAGATGCTGGAATGTTTCTAAATTTAGTTGAACTTATAGATCATGAATGTCAATAAAGCTAATCACATGGCTATTATAAAAATGAACTCATGATTTACTTGTCTAACAAAATTCAAAACAAATTAGTAATGCTACTAGGAAATCCTAGTAAATCTGAAAACTATTGAGAATAAAGGAAGCAGAGTAATTTTGATTGTACACCTTATATAGCTCATTGTGAACAGGTGTGTCAGGTTATTAGGTATATTCACATGATGAATAATGTCATCAATAAAAGACTTTACTGAAATAAAAAAAACTGGATATGGCCTATCTTGTGAAACTATTAATAAATTAGAAAAGATAGTATTAACATAAAAATGCTTGTGTCCAGGGGTGTGACAATGGAGCAAACATGGCTGGTGTATACAAGGGTGTACAAGCCAGTATTTCCTCCCAAAATTGATTGTCCCAAGTCTGTGCAATATTTAGCTCATAGTTTTAATATGCAAAAATGTTGCTTCTGTGAATTGAAATATAAACTGTCTTGAGTATGGAATAAAGTACATTTACTTTTTTTTTTAATTCAATGACACATGGAACATTATTATGTCTGTTTTAAGAATGATATTATGGAACATCTGACAGGCATAAAGATCAATTGCACCAAGGGACCTTTTACACAAATTAAAAACACTCACCAAATATTAAAAGATATACTATCAAATGACAAAATACATTATGCTGTAACCAAAAGCATCTTAGTGCAATAGATCACATATTTTATGAAACTTACATGTATGGGATGTTTTAAAGCAACAACAAAAAAGTTAATAAAGCTCTATGTTAAAAACGTGACTGTATGGGGCACCTGGGTGGCTCAGTCGGTTAAGCGTCCGATTTCGGCTCAGGTCATGATCTCGCGGCTCGTGAGTTCAAGCCCCGCGTCGGGCTCTGTGCTGACAGCTCAGAGCCTGGAGCCTGTTTCAGATTCTGTGTCTCCCTCTCTCTGACCCTCCCCTGTTCATGCTCTGTCTCTCTCTGTCTCAAAAATAAATAAACGTTAAAAAAAAATTAAAAAAAAAAACAAAAACAACAACAAAAAAAACGTGACTGTACATAATGCTGCATGCTTAATAGAAGGCGTATCCCTTTGCTTATAACAAATGAAAAAATTACTTTTAAAGCATATTTGATGAATGTAAACTTTAACAAAAGATATGAATATATATCCAGAATTTGAAAATAAATGAAAAGAAAAATTAGGAAGTAAGAAATTTACAAATCACTGCATGAGAGTATCAATTATTATGGAAAAAAATGCACATCACACAAAAACTATGTCAGTTGGTGAGTTCAAGCCCCACATGGGGCTCTGTGCTGACAGCTCAGAGCCTGGAGCCTGCTTCAGATTCTGTGTCTCCCTCTCTCTCTCTGCCCTTCCCCTGCTCATGCTCTGTCTCTCTCTCTCTCTCTCTCTCTCAAAAATAAATAAACATTAAAAAAAAGCTTTTGGGGAGAGGGGAAAATGGATGATGAGCATTGAGGAGGGCACTTACTGGGATGAGCACTGGGTGTTGTATGTAAGCGAAAAATCACAGGAATCTACCCCCAAAACCAAGAGCACACTGTATTCACTGTATGTTAGCCAACTTGACGATAAATTATATTTTTCAAAAAAAAAGCTTTTATTTTTAAGTAATCTCTACATCCAATGTGTGGGTCAAACTCACAACCCTGAGATCGAGAGTCACTTGCTCCACCAACCGAGCCAGGTCTTGATTTAAAAACAAGATTTAAAAAACAATCTCAGAAGTGATCTTGAGATTTAAAAACAAATTTTTTTTTTAATGTTTATTTATTATTGAGAGACAGAGAGAGACAGAGCATCAACATGGGAGGGGCAGAGAGAGAGAGGGAGACACAGAATCTGAAGCAGTCTCCAGGCTCCAGCTGCCAGCCCAGAGACCGACATAGGACTTGAACCTGCAAACCGCGAGATCATGACCTGAGCCGAAGTCGGAGGCTTAATGGACTGAGCCACCCAGGCGCCCCGACATTTTTTTTTTAATGATGCTAATCTTAGTGCAATAATCTTCTACCAAAGAAAATGAGATAAGCAAAGAAGTGGATTTTGAAAATATTAATGATGAGTTTGCTTCCATTAAAGCCAAGAAAGTAAAATTACAACAAATTCTGCTTTGGTATAAATATAATTTTTATACTTAATGTGAATTACATCCATTTTTCAAGTCTTCAATATTTTTCAGCTACTTAAATGTTCTAGAAAGAAAATGCCCATAAAATACATAAAAATATGTAGATACGGGTGCATAGTTTTCCTTTTGCCATAGGCTCCAATATGGCTCCGCACGGCATTGCAGTGGGAATACTGCTCAGCATCGGGAAGGAACAAATACCTGACTGATGTATCTCTAAGGTGTTGCGCAAAGTTGACAAGCCAATTCAGAAGGCCCTAGATGTATGATTCCATTTAGAACATTCAGAAATAGAAAAAACTATAGGAAGGGAAAGGAAGTCACTGGTTGCAAAGGGCTGGGATTGGGGAACGGACTGGCTATGTAGGTACAGGGAAAGATTTGGGGGATGATGGAAGTGTTCAATACCTTGATTGTGGTTGTAGTTCCACAACTGTATGCTTTTGTGAAAACCTATAGAATTGTGAGCATTTATTTTTCTCTATGAGCCTTAGACTTCACAGCAGAGCAGCATGCAAAAAATTCTCTTTGGAGAGGATGACTTTGGCTATGGTAAGTAGCATAAATTGGTGTTAATGTTTCAAGAAACCAGGAGGCCAGTTTGAATCTGGTATAATAGCCCTTATAGAAACGGTTCACTCTGAATTCCTTTTTGTCCTTCTTGATTATTGTGGTTCTCCACTTTGCCCTACTTCTTTTACGGCCTATTATCTAACGAACATCTTAGTTGTTTATGGGGTCTTACTGTTCCTTGCAAGTAATAGATCTAAGATGTTAAAGGAGTCCTCCAGAATTGCCTAACTCCACTTGAGGCTGAGAGGGTTCAAAAGACTCTCGGGAGCACATGTTTTTTCAAGGTTAGACTTAATTACCTTTTAGTAAAATCTTGGCATAGGGACAACCATATTCAGGGTGCATGTCAGAGCAAAGGTTTTTAGTCTTTGGAGGTTTTCGCCCACATCTCAATTATGTTTTCCATTATCCTCTTGGCAAGCTAGCTAGATTGCTAAATCACATGGAGTTCTCCTAAGACTTTGTGTATTCGAAGATGTACGTTGTCCTCCCAAGCGACGAACAGTAGTAAAGTATTATTACTCTATATTTCTGTAGTTCATTTTACAGATAGATTATATGAATCCTTTTATAGAGGATTGTAACTCAGGGTTGGAAGAAGCTTTAGGGCCTTGTTATTCAAAATGTGGCCCACCATAATGGGGTGCTTGGGTGGCTCAGTTGGTTGAGCCTCCAACTTCGGCTCAGGTCATGATCTCATGGTTTGTGAGTTCGAGCATCACATTGGGCTTGCTGCTGTCAGTGCAGAGCCTGCTTCAGATCCCCTGTCCCTGCTCTCTCTCTGCTTCTACCTTGCACCATCTCTCTTTTGCTCTTTCTCAAAAATAAACAAACATTTAAAAAAATGTGGTCCACCAGTCAGCATGTGCATCACCCGGAAGTTGGGAGAAATGCAGAATCTCAGGGCCCAACTCCAGACCTGCTAAATCAGAATGCATAGTTCAACAACCCCTTCTCCCCATTTGTGTGCACATTTTTGAAGTGTTGGAACACTGCTGTCCTTGCGCTTTGGCCTCATCACTTATGTGGTGCTCAGCTCTGCCACAGCACCCCTGCAAAGAGCTCAAGCGAGGTGAATTTATTGTATATTGCACCTTCCATTACTATTTATACAATGCTTGTGTAATATCTTGTACAACATAATAGATATGGAACACAATAACGCATTGAATACTTTGGTTGTTATTTATCATGTAAATGAATGTGTTACGGTAGGAGTTTGAAAAGCACACGGAGTATTCACAGGGAACTACTAGATATCATTTGTATGGTAATGCTGAGAAGCCTGCTTAGGTATTTTCAGGTAGAGGATCATCTCTGAGTAACACACAAGATCAAAGACCTCTGCTGCAGCTACTTTACTTACACTGGACATCCTGCGGCAACACAGGTGGGCAAATAGTAACATTAACTTGTACTGGTCAGTGATATTTCTGGGACTAGTCTTAGGACTAGTTTAGCATTCAAATGTATGTAATGTTTAAAATTTAGGGGGCGCCTGGGTGGCTCAGTCGGTTAAGTGTCCAACTTCGGCACAGGTCATGATATCACAGTTTGTGAGTTCCAGCCCCGCTTCAGGCTCTGTGCTGATGGCTCAGAGCCTGGAGCCTGTTTCAGATTCTGTGTCTCCCTCTCTCTCTGACCCTCCCCCATTCATGCTCTGTCTCTCTCTGTCTCAAAAATAAATAAACGTTAAAAAGAAAATTAAAAAAAAAATTTAGAAAGAATTCTTGATGCCCTCCTCATAGGTGACTATAGAAATGGTTTAAATTCCTAATTTTTTTTTTTGAGAGAGAGAGAGAGAGAGAGGGAGGGAGAGAGAGAGAGAGAGAGAGATTGACAGTGAGTGAGGGAGAGGGGCAGAGGGAAAGAGAGAGAGAATCCCAAGCAGTGCAGGGCTTGATCCCACGATGCTGGGATCATGACCTGAGCGGGAATCAAGAGTCAGATGCTCAACCAACTAAGCCACCCAGGCACCCCTAAATTACCCAGTGTTAAGAGGCATATTAATTGTACCTTCTTCCAGGTTCTCAAATGTCCGCATTTTTTTAAACCTGTGATTACTTATGTAATTACCCTGTGCTTTCTGCTAAACTGTGTATTTACATCGAGGTCATCTTTCTAAGTGTGGTTCCACGATCCCCTATTCAAACCATTGAGAAGAAGTTTTTCGGAATTCAGAACTTCAAATATTATTATGTAATATTCCAAGCAGAGCCTGTGACAGCACCCCTTAACCAAACATTAATATTTCTCCAACGTATGAAATAAACATTCACACTAATTCATATGAATGAAGCCTCTAAATATGTTTTTCTCATGTCAGATCAAGCTTTTGCCACAAAATCAGTTACAACATTTTTTCTGTTTTCATGGTTTTTGTCTTGTTTTTACATTTTGCAAACTGTGGATAAAGGAAGATGGACCAGTTTATCATAACAAAATGAGAAGACATTTTAGGAGTGCTTCAGTTCACCTTTTGCTTACGAGTAGGGAGGGACTGGGCAAAAATGAAGGTACATAAGATGTTTATCAAAACTAAAATGTGTTGAAATAGTCCATAACTTTCTGAATGTTTAATAAGCAACACGGTCAAAATATCATGTGAGGCCAGGGGTTAACCCTGTATCTGCTGATGCCAATTCTCACTGGCCCTGTTTCTTTCTGAAAGACCCTAATTTTAGCTAATGAGCCAAATTAAAAATACTTGCTTCATCAGACTATCTTGCCAACTTTGGGGCCATGTGACCCTGTAGCGTTGCATGAGATATATGCAGAGGGTTTCTGGGGAAACTTCTGTTTTCCTGATATAGATCCAGCCTTCTTACTTTCTCTTCTCTTCTCCCTGCCTGGGTGTTGCTGTAGTACGTAGGGGTACAGTGGCTCCCTTGCAACAAAGAAGTGGTCAGCATGAAGATGAAAGCCTCATGTTCAGGATGGTGGAAGTGAAAAGCAGGAAAAGCCTCTTGAGCCTCCAGGGCAACGTTGGACTACCCCAGCTTCTTGTTGCACAGGGCAAGTGTATCATTTAAGATACTGTTTTTGAGTCTGTTATTTGCACCTACACATTCCTAAATGCTGTGCAGTATCACTGATTTTTCCCCTCTTTTTTATTTTTATATGCAATAAACTGACTCTACCCATCTGGCTTCCCTGGAATGATAATTATAGCTCTGTACAATGTCCATACCCATTATTACTTGCCTTACCAATTAGAAACACCTTTAACTTGCGTTGGTTTTCAAGGCTATCTTTCATCTACCAAGAAAAATTATGGTACAATGCTTCCCTCACCAGTAGCTTTTGTCCACTTCTCTTCAACATGTGTTCACTCTGGTAAAATGATGCCCTTTTCTCCTAATAAAAATGACTATCAAGCAAGGACTGCAGAGGTTGAAACAAAACATTTAGAATAATTTTTTAAAAATAACTTTTCTAAATAACTTTGGAATAATCAAAAAGTTTTAATTGTCAGTTTCATATTTGTTTCCTTCATTTTTTTGCCTATTCTTAGGCAAAATTTACAACAAAGTTTAGTCAGTAATTGGTCAGCTTTGTATTCAATACAGGTCAAATCAGTAGATTATAATTCAATCATTCCATTTAACTCCCTTCCAAATCTGTATGCTCTTTTTTTTTTTTTTTTTAAGTTTATTTATTTGGGCACCTGGGTGGCTCAGTCCTTAAGCATCTGACTTTCGCTCACGTCATGATCTCACGATTTGAGAGTTCCAGTCCAACGAACCCCATTTCAGGTGAACACGAGCCCCATGTCCAGTAAAAACAGGAACCTACTTTGGGTGAGCCCTGTTTCTTTCTCTCCACCCAGTCTCTGCCCCTCAGGGATTCTCTCTCTCTCTCTCTCTCTCTCTCTCTCTCTCTCTAGCTCTCTGTCCCTCACTCACTTGTGCCCTCTCTCTCAAAAAATAGACAAATAAATAAATAAATAAATAAAGCTTATTTATTATTTTTGAGACAGAGGGACAGAGAGAGAGACAGAGACAGAGACTATGTGAGTGGGGCAGGGGCAGAGAGAGAGAGAATCCCAAGCAGGTTCTGTGCTGTCAGAGCAGAGCCACACTCAAGGATTGATCTCATGAAAGGTGAGATCGTAACTTGAGCCAAAATAGTCAGACATTTAACCAACTGAGCCATCCAAGCACCTCCAAATCTGTATGTTCTTTTCTTGCCTTATAGATTCTCTTCCTTCTTTTATCTCTTTGACATTTGAAATGTTTGTTTTAAAGTTCCCCTCAGATGATTCTATAGCATGTAGTTCATTCAGGGTGATTCCTTACATATTGGTGTCTGCCGACTCTCTCCTTGGCCTGTGAGCATATCTTCAGAAGTAATCAAGACCTCTATTTGGGTCCTATTTGATCTCAGGGTATAGAAGAATCTCCAAGGGTTGGTTTCTTGTTGTAGAAATGTACCCCAACACACATATAATTTAGGATATGATAAAAATGGCATTTGAAATCAACAGGGAAAAGACAGTTATTTGATAAATGGTATTTGTAAACTTGAATGGTTATCTGGAAAAAGATGAAGTTATATCCATATCTTATATTTTATACCCAAGTAAATTCCAGATGAACCAGACATTTAAACAAACAAAGTGTGAAAATAATTCACGGGAGAATCTTCTCTTATAATCTTTGAGTGGAAAAGTTATAAGCTACACAATAAAATTCAACTTCATAAAAAATCTGTATGGCAAATGCCAATATGGCAAAGATAAGAGATAAGCAAGAACCTAGGAGAAAATATTTGCAAGACATTTCACAATTAAAGGCTAAATTCCCCAGTATATAAAAAGTATCTTCAAAGAAATAAGCCAACAATCAAATAGGAACATGAATAAAGGTGTAAAAAGATGGTGTATAGAAAAAGATCTACAAATGGCCCTTATACCCATGAACATACACCCAACCGCACTCATAAATGCAAATTAGATCTACAGAGAGGAAATCATTTTTTTCTTGTCAGATTGGCAAAGAGCCTAAGTTTAATAACACTCTATGTTGGCAAATGAATGAGAAAACAGACCTTTGGAGCTTAAACTGGAAAAAACATGTCACTGGAGTAATTTTATAAATGTATAAAAATTGCATATACATTATGTCATTTGACCCAACAAATCCACCTTTAAAAATGTTTTCCCATAGATTTACTTCCCTGTGTGTGAAATAATACATTTAAACGTTTATCACAGCAAAAAATTAGGAAGTAAAAGCTTATCAGTAGGGGACTGGTTCATTAAAGGAATGTTCTGTGGCAGAGAAAAGATCAGGAAAGTCTTGAATAGGAACAATATCCGTGATATATTTTGTGTGTGTGTGTGTGTGTGTGTGTGTGTGTGTGTGTGTGTAAAATGCAAACTATAGGTCACTGTGTGTATAGCATTTGGTAGAACTTGTGTGAGGAGGAAAACTATGTATATGCATGTGCATTTGCATGTGTATGAATAAATATTTCCGTAGAGATGCACAAGAAGCTGGCATCGTTGGTTGCCTTGGGTAGAGGTGTGAGTGGCTGGAGGTCACAGCTGAGAGAGAAACACCTTTCAAATGTATTGCATTTTTTAAAATTAAATGGCACTAAAGTATATACTTTAAATATACATTAAAGTACATACTTTAATAGATTCAAATTACATAAATCTCAAGAACACACAAAACAAATTATGGTGACAGAGGTAAGAATAGTATTACCTCTATGGGGAGATGTTTACTGGGAACAGGCAAGAGACAGCCTTCTTAGAGGAGCACAGAGATGTCCTCTATCCTGAATTGAACGTTAGCTACGTAGGTAAATGCATGTGGGAGAATCCATCAACTCCACATTTCACATGTGTGCCCTTTACAGGACGTATATTGCACCTCAGTACATTTCTTTAAAGTGTATGCTTTGAGCAAGGAAGTTGATATATACAACCAAATACTAACATTCTGTGGACTCCTTGTTCACTGTAATCTTAGTTCAAGTTATAACTGTTTTCCCTCATTTGGTTTTAAGCTTTTAAAAAAGAGTTTTCATGTAAGAATGTATATGGATGCATATGAATCTCAATGCAGAGAGAAGTTGCTGCCACTCTGTAGTGTTCCTTCTCATTTCTTATGAAAAGTAATCCTTTGGTGACTTCATTTCAGTGTCCAGTTATCATTCCATTTTTCTACAGCCATGTTGTGTGTGGATGTGTGTGTGTGTGTGTGTGTGTGTGTGTACTCATGAATAAGAACATACCCAGGTATGAATAGACCCAAGTCACATGCTCTTAAGAATTTGATATTGGACTTTGCTTCCATGTTGAATGAATTTCTAAACATTAGCTCAGTGCAGCTTGAGTACTGTACAATGAGTCAACAAAAGCTCAAGTCTAAGAGTGTGAACCAATAACAAATTCCTTTTGAAAAGGAACTTTGATCTTTACCATAACACTGCCTGCTTCCACCATGTAATCTCTCATATTCTTTTTGTGTAACAAGTGTGTTTTCCCGCATGGAATGTTTTTCTAACAACAGTGGTGAGGTGTGACATGGCAACATGATTGGAGCAATGTTTGGGTCCTAAAGGAATAGGAATAAGTGCCAATGACCAAAACATATGATGGTGCTGAGTCACTGTGATTTGGTGATTGTCTAGTGAAAAGCATATACAGAGAGCTTGGCTTTCACTTCCTTTCTTTTGCTGAAATAAGCTGGAGGCACTGTTACATGACTGCCTTTCTTTCACTAAATCTCACATTTCAGGTGCTTCTCCCTCACATAATAAAATGCAAAGCACACAGGTGGCCACGTCCCTGGGGGGAACTGAGCCTGTCTGGCTGCCTCAAAGCCTCAACTAGATTTGCCTTGGAATTTTAGGTAGGGGTGGAAGATTGGGATTCATGCTTAGGAATCAGCACACTGAAATTTAATGAGCAAAGGAGTGTGTGTATGTGTGTGTGTGTGTGTGTGTGTGTCTTAAACTCACTCCTAGGTAGTTAAGAAACTTATTCAAGGTTGAACAGAGTAGAGGTATTTCAAATTGCTTTAGAAAGAAAATTACAAAAAAACAATCTAGGAGCCAGAGAACCTTTTGGAATACCAGTAAGAGGGCTCCAACATAGGTGAGATGAAGGCCTTTTTGATAAATAACAGCAAGGTCCACCTGGCAAGATTAGCCATGATAGATGTGGTGGTGACAATGTGGATGGAAGAATCAACTGAGACCATCCTTCCTCGGTGTATGTGCGTGTATGTGAAGGTGTGGTGGTGGTGGTGGGCGTATTAGAGTCAAGACTTAGAGTAAGACAATGTTAAGAATGCCAAAGAGTATTGTGAGTGATCCAGGATCCTCTTGGGATAAAAGATGGGCTGGAAGGCTTGGGGCTTCTGAGGGTCTACTGAGTGGCACCCAAATCACCAAATCACTAAAATACATTTTCATTACCTTTAAGTTTGTTACTCTTGTCCTTGGTAGCTCTCGGCACAACAGATGGTAGTTATCTGCCAGTTCCATTGGATCGGAAGCTCCTTGACCAAAGGGGACATATTGGATTGATCTCAATACCCCTGATGTTTAGCAAATGTTTCTATTGAGTTAGTAAATAAATCCATCTTCTACTTTTTCTTCAAAACTCTGAAATGTGAAGAAAAACTTAGTGTCTCAGGACTTTTGCTTCTATACTCACACGTTCATACAGAGTAAGCACCATACAAGTGTTAACTATGCTTGCCATGATTACTACTATTTCTAAGTTTTCTTTGAACCCTCATATGTAAATATTTAACCAACTTTGGGGACAGCACAGTGGCTCAGTCAGTTAAGCAGCCAGCTCTTGGTTTCGTCTCAGGTCATGATCTCAGAGTTTGTGGGTTCAAGCCCTGAATTGGGCTCCACACTGTCAGCGGGATTCTCTCTCTCTCTGTATATATATATTTGCCCCTCCCCTGCTCTGTCTCTCTCTCTCTCTCTCAAAATAAATAAATAAGCTTAAACAAAAATTTAACTGACTTTGGTATTTTTATCTAATTACATTCCTCTGGTTCCTTCCTTTTATTTTTCATTTTATTTTTAAATTTGTGTGCGTAGTTTTATTTTTTAATTTTTATTTTAAGTAGGTTCCACACCCAATGTAGGGCTTGAACTCATAACCCTGAGCCAACTGAGCCAGCCAGACAACCCCTCTGGTTCCTTCCTTTTAATTTAACTGTATGCCACGTGGCCTTATACACAAAAATTTTAAGTTTTATTTTTAGAATCCCACTATTTTCTGCACAAATGTTTATATTTCCCATATTTCCTATTTCTTCTGAACATTTTCCCAATGACTGGAGTCGTGAAAGCCATCCTCAGGAGCTGATTCAATATCTACAGCGCTGGTTAGACACAGTCTCAGGGAGTTTGTAGCCAGTGTGTAGTGTTTGCTCTTAAAGAGTATCCCTCCCTTGACCTCGCTACAGCATCCAATTGCCATTTCATTTTCCATAATCATGTGTGACAAAGCGGACTTTTTCACCCTACTCACTTTTATCTCAGCTAGCTGCTGCCTGACTTTGGCTTCACTGCTCTTCAGAACACACCACTTCCTCTTTTTTTTTTTTTTATTTTTTTTAATGTTTATTTACTTTTGAGAGATAGAGTATGAGCAGGGGAGGGGCAGAGAGAGAGGGAGACCCAGAATCTGAAGTAGGCTCCAGGCTCTGAGCGGTCAGCACAGAGCCCGACGTGGGGCTGGAACTCATGAACCGAGAGATCACGGCCTGAGCCAAAGTTGAACCCTTAACCGACTGAGCCACGCAGGTGCCCCGGAATACACCACTTCCTATAAGGCCTCAGTGCTTTCTTCTGACCTTGAGCCAGTAAGCTCTTTTCATACTCCTCTGTCATGCTTAGTTGGTCTGACATTATTAAAAAAATAAAATAAAACAAAAATCCCTCCTCAACCAAAAGCCTTTTCTTTAAGATAGTCTCTTCTTCCTGACAGGTATGACCCTGAGCTCCTTTTTTTTTTTAACCCATCCAGTGAACAGGTTAATGCTGATTTTTCTTTGTCACACCCATTATTGGCATCCTTTTGCTTTCTGAGGTGAACCCACGACTCTCTACCCTCTGTAGGTCCTCATGTGTGTGGTCCCCTTCCTGTGCGTCTTTACCCTGATCAGGACACTCTTAATTCCACTTGGTTTTCTAAGCCAATTTTAAAACTCATACATTCAAGGAAAAACATAACTTCTTTTTTTTTAATTTTTAATATTTATTATTATATTTTTTTAACTTTCATTCAGTTTTGAGAGACAGAGCATGAACAGGGGTGGGGCAAAGAGAAGGGGAGACACAGGATCTGAAGCAGGCTCCAGGCTCTGAGCTGTCAGCACAGAGCCAGACATGGGGCTTGAACTTACGAGCAGCGTGATCATGACCTGAACAGAAGTAAGACTCTCAACCGATTGAGCCACCCAGGCGCCCTTTGGAAAAACATATCTTCTTAAATGTTCCCCACTCTAATAACTTCCGTAGGGTTTCTGTGAAAAGTGTTTTCTTCATATAATACTAATGTATCAACACATGTGTGCTTCCTAGTAAATATTCTTAACCTTTTGTCTTTTCATGAATGGGTATTGTTCCTTGAGACTCTTTCTTCTATTTGGGTTCTTTCCAAAATGCATAATATAATCTTCCATCCACAATGGATACCAACTAACTGTTGGTTAAAGTAGATAACAATTAAAAATATAATATTCACTCCTGCCAGCTAAGTAAATATTTAACTTACTTAATATGACTCAGTGACAATTTGTTCAGATACTGCACTTCCCTGCTCTCAGGGGACTGCTGTCTGTTGGTGCTTCTCTGGGTCTTCCGTTCCCACCTAGCTCAGATGTAGAGTGTGGGGCTTATGCAATAGACCAGAACATTGTTCTTATAAATTTTACTACCTATATCACATGCCAACCTATCATAAAAGCCACGTTTAATTTGCTAGGCTGAAGGCTTATAAAAGAGGTGAGAGATTTATTTGAGAGAGAAGGAACCCATAGAAGCTTCTAGTGACAGATTGCTGGGGTTGAAGTTCAGGTTTTGCCATGTTCTAGCTGTGTGATTTTGTACAGTTCCTTAACTTCTTTGTGCCTCAGTTTCCTGTCATAAAAAGGCAGCCATGATAATTGTATTACTCTCCTAGAGTTATTACGAGGAGCAAATGAGTAAACATATGAAACAGAGTAAGCTCTATGTATTACAAGCTTCCACTGCCACAACTACTACTATTTTTAGGTTTGCTTTGAGTCTTTGTATGTGGATGTGGATTCAGATGCTACACATAACGATTCATGAAAATGAGTCATTGGGTTGATTCACCCTTAAGAAATAGATTCTGGCAGGTTAGAAGAGCAGACACCAAGTTCCCTCTGCTAAGACAAAGCCAGTGCCAGAAGGGATTGAGGAGAGTGAAAACTAGTTCCTGTTCTAACAACTGCTCTGACTCTTTACAACGGTTGCTGTCAAGACAAGGAAAGGCTGAGGAACTCTTCCAGATTGAAGGAGACGAAAGGGGCAAGGCAGCTAAATGCAACTCAGAACGCTGTGTTGGATCCGGGGTGGCCATAAAGGACATTGTTCGGAAAACTGGAAGTGTGCGAACAGAAACTGAATGATAAAGAGTGATTATGGCATCAGTGCTAAACGTATAACTGCAATGTGGTTATGTAAGAGGATACTCTTGTTCTGGTTGTGTGTGTGTGTGTGTGTATGTGTGTACACATGGAGAGAGAAAAGAGTGAGATGAGAGAGAGACTGGAAAAGTAAATGTGGCAAAATGTTAACATTGGATGAACTGGGGTAGTACAGGATTCTCTTTCCTGTTTTTGCAACTTTTCTATAAATTCGAAATTATTTTGAAATAAAAAATGAAAAAGAAAATTAGTCCTGTGATTTGAAGACCCAGTTTTCCAACTTAAAAGATGGAGGAGTTTTAATTTATGGTCTTTGAGAAGGATTATAATATTTTCTGAGCTGCTAATTGGCATATTTTGTCTGAAGAGTCTTTTAAGATGTTTTAAATTAAAAAAATCCTCCAAAGATGACAAATTAAGGCACATATTGAATATACTTCTATTGAAAAGAATAAAAATTCATGATAAAAAATAATTTAATAAACTGCATCTATTGGTTTATAGAAGAGTTGAATTGTCATTTGACCATTTTAAAGTCAATGGTATATTGATCCATTTGTATTGTCTGAAGAACTCAGTTTGCTTAACAATGAACTCTTTTCTCAAAATTTTGAAACAAACAACAGACTAATGGATTTGAGTTATCAATTTTGAAACCTCCAATTCATCATAAATTCTTAATATAAAAAATACAAGGGTACTTAAAAATATAAGTTGACCCCAAAGTGAAAGGACAAGGTTGTATATTTTCTTTAGGTCTGAAATACATTCATAGAATAAAAGTTTATAAGTAAATTTTATCATCTTTGACACACTGTTTCTTTTTCTGTGTCATATTCAGCCATTAAGTTCTCTTTAATATATGCTTTTATAATACAAATTTAATTATCAAAATCATATTACCAAATAGTAGTGAATGTTCAAAACATCGCAAGTTGGTTCCAGTTTAAAATAGAATGTGCTCTAAGGTACCTGGGTGGCTCAGTTGGTTAGGCGTCTGACTCTGGCTTAGGTCATGATCTCATGGTTCGTGAGTTTGAGCCTTGCAGCAGGCTCTACACTGACAGGGTGGAGCCTGCCTGGGAATCTCTCTCTCTCTCTCTCTGCCCCTCCCCTCATTCTCAAATAAAAATAAAAAATAAACTTAAAAATAATAAATAAATAAAATGGAATGTGCTCCAGTGCAATCTCTTCTAGTTTTATGCATCCAGTATCTTACCCAGATGAACCCACATAAAAATGATGAATCCATTATCAATTCCAGTGACACTGGAAATGAAGCTTGAGTGGCAGTCAGAATCTGAGAGGGAATGTCATTAGGTGAAAATCTTACGGAGCTTTCTGAGGATCTCTATCAGGAGCCATCAAAGCTTTACCCCTGACATGGAAGATCTTGCTGGGGGTTGAGAGAGGCTTTGCATACTCCTTGGTTCAAGAACTCAGGACAGTTGCTAGCCAAAAACTGGGCAGCCATTACTCAGCTGTGAGCGTTAAAAAAAAAAAGATAAACAATGGGAAAAAAAAGGAAGAAGAAGGAAGGCAAGAAAGAAGATAAAGGTAGTGATAACTATGTCATTAAAACCAAAAATAATTTGTCAGGAAAACAAGGATCATTTTATTTTTTTAATATTTTTTTGAGTTTATTTATTTATTTATTTTGAGAGTGAGAGTGTGAGCATGAGTGGGGGAGTGGCAGAGAGAAAGGGAGAGGGAGAATCCCAAGCATTCTCTGTGCTGTCAGTACAGAGCCCAATGTGGGGCTTGATCTCATGAATCATGAGATCATGACCTGAGCCGAAATGAAGGGTTGGAGGCTTAAACTACTGAGCCACCCACGCACGCCAACAAGGATCATTTTATATAGATAAAAGAAGATGTAAAATTCATGAGCCTTCTTAGTAATAGAGCCTTAAAAGAAATAAAGAAAAAACTTTCTGGAATATCAAAGAGAAAATGATAAATATAATTGTAAGAGGAATTAAAATATTTTTCTCAAGATTTTGTAGAGAGCAAAAAGTAAAATAAGATTGACTCAGTAGGTAGGTATTGAACTTTGTATTTTATAAGCAGAGGCTATACCTTTGCCATGCATCTGTGGACCATTTGCAGCGGCTGGTCATATACTTGGACACAGAAGTCCAATTATATAAGAAAAATGAGAAAATGGGGGCACCCAGGTGGCTCAGTCAGCTGAGCATCCTAATCTTGATTTTGGCTTGGGCCACAGTCTCATGGCTCCTGAGATCAAGCCCCATGTCGGGCTCTGTGCTGACAGTGCAGAGCCTGCTTGGGATTCTCTCTCTCTCTCCCTTTCTCTCTGTCCCTCTCCTGCTCATACTCTCTCCCTCAAAATAAATAAATTTAAAAAAGAGAAAATGTAAACATATTTATATAATCATAGCTAACATACACAAAGAAAGGTTTAAGCAAACAAAACGCTTCAGTCTGTGAATTATCTAACAGTTTCCAAAATAGTCTTAGAATATAAACGTTTCCAAAACTCCAAAGTTAATTTATAATCTTTAGGCAGATATTCACTGCAACTCTATTTGTAACAATAAAATGCTGGAAATAATCCAAATGTTTGTCAATAGGGGACTCAGACACTCACCACTGGAGAAGTGTGGCTAGAAATAAGGAGCTTCTTATGCTTCTATGGATATGTACTCTGTAGAATGTTATTACCTGAAAAAAACAAGATGGAAGAAGATATATTTCACTATTTACCCCCAAAATGTGGCAGGGATATGAATATTTGCTTATATTTGAAATCATAACAACAAAAGGGCATAATAAAAACACTGAAAAAAAATTGGTTATATTGGGACTACAGTGAAGGAAACACAGATTGAAAACTACATTTTGGATTATACCTTGTTTTGTGAATTTGAGTTTGGAACCATTTTTATATCATTATAAAAATCAAATTAAATTTCAAAAGTAATTCCTAAAACAGAAAGTAAGATAAAGATTACTGTGTTGAGTTAGTAGCTTAACTATACAAAGATAAATTATTTCAAGGGGCTTAAAAAACAGCGATTTAATGTATAACCATTGGGATATATCCTAGGAATAAAAAGAATTCCAAGTACACCTTAATATGATAAATACTATATATATATATATATATATATATATATATATATATATATATACATACATATACATACACACGCATATGCACACACACATACCTACATACATACATATGTTTTTCCTTGCCAGAATGCTGGAATTTCTGGGATATTCTGATGATTCAGTAGGACAGAATATGGGACAGAATACTGGAAAGTAGCACTTAGAAAATCTAAGATTGTAAATGCTGAATCCACCTAAGGGCTATGTGTTACTGAAATTTGCAAGGTGACTGCCTTTGCTGGGACCCAAACCTGATAAGAGCAAAAATTTTATTGGGAAAATCTTTTAAGTAAAAGAATAGTTAGGGGCGCCTGGGTGGCTTGGTCGGTTAAGCGTTTGACTTAGGCTCAGGTCATGATCTCATGGTCCGTGGGTTCGAGCCCCGCGTCGGACTCTGTGCTGACAGCTCAGAGCCTGGAGCCTGTTTTGGATTCTGTGTCTCCCTCTCTCTCTGCCCCTCCCCTGTTCATGCTCTGTCTCTCTGTCTCAAAAATAAATAAACGTTAAAAAAAATTAAAAAAAATAGTTATTAAGTGGAGGTGTAGGGTATATTTGAGGTCTTAGCCTGTAAACAGAAAGTTGCAAGCAATTCCTGCATAAACTTTCTGTCTTAAAATATATATATAGATATAAACGTATCACTATATTAGTCCCTAAAAATCCCATCACTTCCCAGGAGTTCACACTATTCCTGAGATTTGCTTTCATGCAAGATTTTCTAGTGATTTAATAGTCCTTGTTTTCAAACTATCAGGTAGAAAAAATAGTCATTTCATTGGACAATAAGCTACGATTTTGATTCAAAGAAGAGTCAGAAGATTCTGAAATGTGCACTGGAGTATTTTTGGAATGTGATTCAAATGGGTAAAGTTTAAACTGGAAACAGCAAAAAGTTAAACATTTTCTATTTATAAAAAGTCAAACTATTTTTTTCCTCACCTGGTTAAAAAGTTGGTACCAAAGTCACTAAATAGTTTCATATAATAGATAATCCTTTGTTGGATTCATTCCTACTTCTATTTCAGGAACTTATTGTGGTTTTCCCCTTTGGTTACCACCTCTACGTATCTTATGTTATCAAGCTATCTTTCATAAAATCTTCTAAGTGCTCTTTTATTCTTTATGGAAAATAGTGTGGGTGTGGGAATAACTAACTGGTTAAATTTAAAAACCACAAAGACAGACACAGATGTGACATGTATTACTGTCTTCATGTTAACAACCTTATGACATCATTTTCTAAGCTGTTTCTGAGAATGAAATTCCCAGCCACATCATCAGCTAAATTCACTCAAATTCATTATCTGGATTTGGTGTTTCTCCTGCATGGTTAAAGCTTGGAATTTGAAAGCTTGAAATTTCTTGGAATCAAAAGTGATTTAATAAACAAAGTTAATTTCAATGAGTGATAGATTTGAAGTTTTTGCCAACACAGAGTCAAAGAGATCTATTAAGGCTCTAAAATAAGTAATTTTTTAAAAGATATCAATGGACATTTTGGTTCCCCCAAAGGACTCTGAATTGGCTAAGCATTTAATAATAAGAATGACTTTAAACTTCCTTTTCATCTCAGTATATTAAAAAATCAGTTAATTTAACATCATCAAAGTGTAATTCCCCATTCACATCTTTCTTTCACAATAAAATTTTATCTGCAGAATTCCAGTTTGATCCTTATGCAGCACTGTGCTGAGTTCTCCTGCTCAGCTGCCTGAGGTATTCATCTGAGTCTGTAGTAGGCATATGAAAGCATATTCCACCCATGTGGGACCAGAAGTTACCCCCAGAGCAGAAAGTCTTCTATCCTCAGCCCACTGCCTTGTAAACTTGCCCTTTAACTCCATACACTTTTGGACCTACAGTTACATTAACTCCAAGGAGGCAAGTACTTTGTTCTCTCAGGAGGGAAGGCCAGATCCCCACAGTAAATTGTGTACAGGCTCTTGGGTGCCTGCCCTCAGCCTGGAACTTTGCATTTGCTCTCTCATTCCATCCAGTCAACAACACCAAGAGGGAAAAAATCTCCATTAAAATTTTTTTTTAAATTCCAGTATAGTTTACATACAGAGTTATATTAGTTTCAGATGTACAATATAGTGACTCCACAATTCCATACACCACCTAGTGCTCATCACAAGTGCCATCCTTAGTCCCCATCCCCCATCTTACCCATTCCCCCCACTCCCTGCCCTGGTAACCATCAGTTTGTTCTTTGTAGTTAAGAGTCTGTTTCTTGCTTTGTATCTCTCTTCTTTTTTTATCTTCATCATTTTTTTTTGTTTTTTTTTAATGTTTATTGATTTTTGAGAGAGAGAGAGAGAGAGAGAGAGAGAGCATGCATGAGTGTGTGTAAGCAGGAAAGGGGCAGAGAGAGAAAGAGAAAGAGAATGAGAATCTCAAGCAGGCTCCTCACTGTCAGTGCAGAACCTGATATGGGGCTCCAATCCATGAACTGTGAGATCATGACCCGAGCCAAAGTCAGACACTTAACCAACTGAGCCATTCAGGCACCCCTTTCTATTTGTTTCTTAAATTCCACATATGAGTGAAAATCATACGGTATTTGTCTTTTTCTTACTGACTGATTTCACTTAGCATTATTTTCTCTAGTTCCATCCATGTCATTGCAAATGGCATGATTTCCTTTTTTATGGCTGAATGATATGCCCTTGTGGTGTGTATGTATATATATATATATATATATATATATATACATACACACCACATCTTGCTTATCCATTCACCTATTGATGGATACTTGGGCTGCTTCCATAATTTGGCTCTTGTAGATAATACTGCTATAAACATAGGGGTGCATATCCCTTTGAGCTAGTGTTTTTGTATTTTTTGGGTAAGTACCCAATAGTGTAATTACTGAATTGTAGGGTAGTTCTATTTTTAACTTTTTGAGGAAACTATGTTTTCCATGGTAGCTGCACAGTTTGCATTTCCACCAACAGTGCATGAATGTTCCTTTTTCTCCACATTCTTGCTAACACTTACTGTTGAAGAAATCTCCATTGAAATTGGGGACACTTCCTGTGTGAACTAGTACCAACCATGGCCACATGGCAGAAAGCAGAGCCTTGGGAAACTGACTGATATGTGTTGACCAGGCCGTAGGCCTGAGGGAAATAAAGCAGTTGTGGGTACACGGGAGTGGAAGTCAGGAAGTTACCACAATAACTTGGGAGGTAGGGCTTTGCAAGAAGCTGGGGAAATAAACATTTTTCAAGTTTCATATTTCTCTGTTAAGGCCGGAGAAAATTGGAGCGTGTTTTATAGTAGAAATGAGTCAGCCAGACCGCTCTGTAGGTCTATAGGGCAAAAACATTTTGTTGAAAAGCCCTGTGAGTATTATTCTCACGGAACGGTCTTTTCCTAATTCTAGGGTCTTTTATGTGCTCTGTAGAATGGAGTGTGTATGTTTGGGTGGGAATATATCGGCCACAAGTCTCTCCATCTTTTATTTTTCCTTTCCATGTTGTTTACTGTCTCTTTTCCTCTTGCTCTATCCAAAGATACCAGTCAAAGGAGCCAAGCAAAGTGCCCCCCTTTTGTAGAGTTAAACATCTTCATATACGGATAGATGGCTCTGTTGGGTAGGTGAGTGCAAGATCTGGTTGTAGCAAAGCTGGGCAGCACATCAGCAACTCCAGATGCTTAGGCCACCTCTCTGTCACCCTTCTACCCCCCACGTGGCACTGTGCCCTGAATGTCAGATGGAGGCAGGGCCTGGGCCTGCCAAGTTTTTTTTACTGGTATTCACATATCTTTTTTCTATGTGCCAATTCAGCATGATCTAGGCAAGGATGATTTATTTTGTAAGGACTGAAAATGACTGAAAGTAGCTCAAGTAAAGGAGGGTCCACTGGAAGACTTTGAGGTTATGTCCTGGAGTTCATTTGTAGGAAGTGTGCCTGGACCACCTGGGAAATCTTTCACTCTTGCACTGTCTCCCTGAGTGAGGTGCCAACTGTTCCTGCTATTTTCCAGGATGGATGTGGCAAGGCTCACCTGACATGACTCCAGGGCTGTAACGACTATATGACTGCACCATTTTGTTTTAAAAAGTGGTGTTCCTCTTAGCCAATGTGTTATATACAAGCTGTTACAAGGGATGCTGCAAAATGCCTGCAATAAAATTCTTAATTCACATTCATTTAAAAACATTAAGTGGATTTCATTTAATTTTCATGCAAGTGCAGGATTGGAAGTTGTCACATCAACACTAGATGGTCAAGTAGATAATGATAGGATGCCAGAATTCCAAAAGGGTTGGGAGTCATTGTTGGGGGTGTCAAAGAATTTGTTTCCCCCATAGGCACATGGCATTGAGCCAGCATACCTCATAATTCCTTCCCTTCCATCCCCTTCTCTATTTTCCACCCCTTTCTTGTAGTCAGTTCAACCAGAGGGATGTGGATGTCAGGTATTTCTGCTAGCTTTTTAACATCCAAATAGTTATTTCTCAGACACATGGTGACTTGTAAGGGTTGGTGCTGTTCTGATACTTATCCTTTGGAAATTTAAAAAGTCTTTATTTTGAGGGTGCTCAGGTGGCTCAATCGGTTAAACATCCAACTTTGGCTCAGTCATAATCTTGTGGTTCATGAGCTCAAGCCCCACACCGGGCTCTATGCTGACAGTTCAGAGCCTGGAGCTTGCTTTGGATTCTGTGTGTCTCCCTCGCTCTCTGCCCTTCCTTCGCTCATGCTCTGTCTCTCTCTCTCTGTCTCTCTCAAAAATAAATAAACATTAAAATAAATAAATAAATAAATAAATAGTCTTTGTTTTGTATTAAATATTTGACCAGAGGCCAGGGCCCAGAAGGTCAGATTCAGATGATAAACCAGTAGGTTGTAAATAGCTCCATAAAGGTCATTGAATCCAAACTGATCTAGAGTGAAGGATTAAGATAAAGGAACAGAAAGGCAAATGTAGATTCATGCAAAGAATTAACAACATAAATATTCAGGGGGATAAAGAATGGAAAGAACTTGCAGTGGTCATTGTTCTCAGGTAAAATGCCAGGTTGGTCACCTCTATTGCTACGGCTGTGACCCTACTGTACTACTTATGCCACTGTAACATCCAGAAGATGGGACTTGATGAGTCATGCACACTTCCAGAGTGTTTGGTCAGGGAAACCCTGGGAGTACTAGGATGGTGAATACTGTCAGCACCAAAAGGACAAGAGATGATCTTTCGTCAGATGAGATAAAGAAAGGACATTCAGAGACACAGAATATGGAAGCAATTATCTGCCCTCCTAGGAGAGGATGCTGTAATCAAGTACAACAAGCATTTGGGTGAACTCCTGCATCTAGGCTTGGAGGGAGTTGATGCCACCTGGCAGATGGGTGGGAGAACTTTCATTAGTCCCAGGTGTTCTTCGAGGGCCACACATCCAGAGCATTATAGTTGTTTTTTTTTTTTTTTAATTTTTTTAAATGTTTATTTATTTTTGAGAGAGAGAGAGAGAGAGAGTGAGAGCAGGGGAGGGAGACACACAGCAGAGAGAGGGGGAGACACAGAATCTGAAGCAGGCTCCAGGCTCTGAGCTGTCAGCACACAGCCTGACATGAGGCTCGAACCCATGA
This sequence comes from Panthera uncia, assembly GCF_023721935.1. Taxonomy (NCBI): domain Eukaryota; kingdom Metazoa; phylum Chordata; class Mammalia; order Carnivora; family Felidae; genus Panthera; species Panthera uncia. The sequence goes on from NW_026057580.1 coordinate 21,383,439, forward strand.
ACTGTGAGATTATGACCTGAGCTGAAATTGTACCCTTAACCGAATGAGCCACACAGGAGCCCTGGGAGCCTTTTAGCTTTAAGGCAAGAGTGGGACCAATATTTCCAGTCCATTTGTGAATGATCCCAGAGAAAGAAGCAGAGGAGAGGAAGATACCACTTTTTATCCACCCTAGAGGAGGCCCTAAAGCCTCATTAGTATCTCAACTGTTTGGTCTAAATTGAAGGGTGTAAATACAGTGTTCTTTTTAAACCTAAAGTTAAATTTGATTGATTGATGAATTAATTGATTGATCAGTGGTCACTGGGAACTTAAACATGAATATTATATGATCAAAGCCCTTAAGGAGGTTAGAGTTTAAAAGGGGAATACAAATATCTATGATACTGTGTGATAAGGGCAACAATAAAGCAAGTACAAGATATAAGGAATCTTCTGGGCTTTGCATTGGACAAAATGTCCTTGGGAGGTCCTTTCCCTGCAAGCCAGTATGGGCTCAGCTCCAACTCCAGTGATTCTAAATGAGTCTAAAGATAACAGATTATCTCACATCTGGAACTGTGCCCACTGTCTGAAATTTCCCAGTGGCCACCAATAAGGTCTGGTCCCTACAGGCCCATTAGTTATTATCTATCCTACATTGCTACTTCTGGAACAGACACCAGACATGTAGTATTAGAAACAGTACCACAGGGCTTTGTCCCAAACAATCTTTGAAATAGGCCTGTTTCCACTCTGGCTCATGCTGGGGAAGCAGCACCTTTGCTTCCTGATTTCTGTCACATGTCTTCCTGCAGTTTTGTCTCCTAAGACCAGCTGGTGGAAGAGCTCAAAGTGCAAGGAGCCAGTCATGAGGGACCTGGAGCTCAAGAAATGAGCAGTAAACACTTAGCACATCATAAACATGGATAATTTAACAAGACATACAGATAGATGGCCCCGGTGGACTTATACTGGATTAGTAGACTGCCTCTTGCTCTTAGTGGTTCTTTCCGTGCTGGTTTTTGGGGAAAAAGTATAAAAGACATTCTGTTAGGAAGATGAGAAAAAAAAATGCTTCTGTTTTAGACAAAGCTTGTGAGGGTTCAAGGATCACCCATCTATTGGCCAAAATGAGTTTCAGTGGCTTAAAAATGAGAAAGATAAGTACAGGCATTTTTGCCTTCTCATTGTACTTAAAGGCAGATTTTACAAGTCTTTCTTCTCCACCTGAAAACAGGACTTGAGAAATAGTAAAAAGAGATACTGGATATGACTAGAGTTTCAGCATCCTAAAGATGAATATTGTTCTTAGAAGTAAATGCTTGGTTCCAGAAGCTTTCTGAATACCATGTAGCGCTGAAGAAACTATCACTGCTGGCTCAGACCTTGATAAGATAATAACATATATTAGATGTTTTCCCTAGTCAGACACACTTCTAAGTGTCATATATATATGTGTGTGTGTGTGTGTGTGTGTGTGTGTATGTGTATATATATATGTATATGTATATATATACACACACACACATATACACAATTTATATATGTATATATACACACTATATATTCTAATATGTGATAGATAGATAGATACAGATATACTAATTTATTCTCTTAGGACATAAGGGATTAGCAGACCTTTCAAGTCCTGGTATGTTCTAAGACAAGTTAACCCAGAAACTGTCACGGAAAAACAGATTCAGCAAAAAGGGACCAGCCAACACGTTACGCAGAAGTCCCCGTGGCTTAGTGGCAGGGATTGGACATTGTGCCCTTAGGGGAAAAACGATGAGATCAGAGCAGACTGGGAGAGATCAGGTCTGGCACTTGTGCAGCAGGCCTGGATTCAAAGATGATCTGATGGGAAGCTGGGCAGACAGTTGGGCCGAGGCATTCATCCATAGGGGCCGGCCAGAGAGGCACAGTTTGGATTGAGAATGTGGGTGCACCAGATCAAAGCAGCAGGCCTGAGGAAGGGGTGCTGGGGCCTAGAGAGAAACCTCAGCCCCTGGGATAAAGTGGCAGTTGCTTTTTATAGAGCACTGGTGTATGGGGTGCTCTGGGAGAACCCTGTGAAGGGTGAGGGGTCTCCAGCACTATTTGGGCATACCCTCCCATGGTTTGGTGACCCAGGCAGAAAAAGGGACAAAGTACAAGAATAACAACAGCAGGGAGAAGTTGTGCTAGATTTCATCCCAACACCAAAATGTAGTTACAAACAAGTAGAAGAAGATTTTTACACCCTACTCTGAGCCCTAGAAGGCTATACTGGACTGGGATTCATTCTCCTTTACCATCAGGTCTAGGATTCTTTTTTTTTTTTTAATAAAAAAAATGTTTATTTATTTTTGAGAGAGAGAGATAGAGAGCAAGCAAGGAAGGGGCAGAGAGAGGGCGACACAGAATCTGAAGTAAGCTCCAGGCTCTGAGCTGTCAGCACAGAGCCCAACACGGGGCTCAAACCCACAAACCATGAGATCGTGACCTGAGCTGAAGTTAGATGTTTAACTGCCTGAGCCACCCAGGCGCCCCAGGTCTAGGATTCTGACTGTTAATAATACTGACTTTGGGGTCTCCATTCTTAGGATTACTCAGGGTTTGTTGTTTAAATCCTACTTGGCTTGTACTAATAGGCACTAATGCCAAGCTTTTACCACTAAATTCATAGGCTTGTCAAATAAATGGTAATATCAAGAGATCTGCTGCAAGTTACTACTTGTAACCCATGTGTAATCCATTCTTGCTTGGTGTCTTAAGGTATTCTTTAGTTCCTAATCCCTAAACCTAAATAAAGAGTTGGCAACCTTTTTCTTTTAAGACCAGTGGTAAATACTTTAGGCCTTGCTGGCAATATTCATTTCTGCCACTGTGGTGGGAATCTGTGATAGACAGTAAGACAAATAGGTATGGCTGTGTTCCAGTAAAACTTTATTGACAAAACAGGCAGCAATCAGATTTGGCATGTGGACCACCGCTGCTGATCCACGATAGAAATGAACAGACAAACAGATATATACATTTTATACTCTCCATGAGCAATTTTTAAATTCTAATTGTTTTTTTTTCCTAAAGGATGGGGGGTAGGAGGAACCATTTTACCTGTGTGTCTCTGTCATTTACCTTCTAGCTTCCATTTGTAACTCTGGAAGCGAATAGCCTCAAACCAAACTTCCTGTCTGCTTTTAAGATACAGAAGCGGCTGGAACGTGTTATTGCGGGTTTTTTATTTTAAGGACCGAGATCCTGTTTGCTACTTTTTCCTCCCATCTAGTGAAGTTCTTCATACACAGACGGCCTCTGCTAAGAGTTGAGTAGTGTCTCTTACGTGGCCACTACTCTTTCTTTCTCCCATTTCACTGGCAACAATGACCATTTAATTTGGCCTTCTTTGGCACTGCTTATCCAAATAGTTAATGTATTCAAAGATGAGGCAAATGCAGTTTCTTTCAAAATGCAGGAAAATACCAAACGCAGAACTTGAGTGAGAAACTACTAGAAGAGACTGATCCTGGCCAAAATCAAGTCCAAAGGTTAAACATGTTTGCCCTCCTTATCTAAGGAATGAAAATGCTCAGATGCAGGGCAGAACCTGATAAACACCAAATTGTCTTCAACAATTAGCAACTTCCGTCACCTGTTATTGCTTGGCTAGTGTCTTCCCAAAAGATATAGGGAAATGCTAATTTAGCCCTTGGGGCTGTGAATGTCACCTTATTTGGAAATAGGGTCTTTGCAGATGTAATCAAGTTAAGGTGAAGTCATTAGGGTAGATCCTAATCTAATATGACTGGTATTTTCATAAGGTGACAGAAATCTGGACACAGACACACACACAGAGGAGAATGCCATGTAAAGACAGAGATGTGCAGGGAGAAGGAGGCCACATGACAATGGAAGCAAAGATGGGAATGAGGTAGCCACAAGGCAAGAAATATCAGAGATGGCTGATAACTTTCAGGAGCCAGGGGAGAAGCATGGCACAGGCTCGCTCTCAGGCCTCCAAAACCTTGCTGGCACTTTGATTTTGGACTTCTAAGCCTCCAGAACCATGAAAGCACAAACAGCTATTGTTTTAAGTTATTCAGTCTGTGGTAATTTGTGGCAGTCCTAGGAAACTAAGATACCAACTATGGGCTGACACAGAATAATTCAAATAAATTTCATAGAGCGTTCCCCTCTCCTCTTGTTAAATGTCCTGCTCACTGTCTAGATACCTCAGTAACGGAGTCAGCTCAGTAATTCTGCCATCAGATGCACAGGCCACATTTGATTTTGATTTATCTTTCAGATAACCCGGGACTTTCAAAGTTAAATGGAAATGATCATTTTAATACTTTGCCTGATGTGGATTCAGAGCCAGGCCAAAGGCAGTTTGGCAACCTGTCAGCAACTGATAGTATGACTGAAAAACCTGATATGTCAGCTATTGTTCTACTGTATTAGCTTCTTTGGGTCCTATGAACTCATGAAATATAACAAAGCGCTGTATTGTCTAAACTCTTCTGAATATATGGCTAGCGGTCACATAACTCCTTTTGTCTTAGTCTACGCCTGTCAAAGAGGAATTCTCTGGTGTCTTTGTTTTCCTTTAGAGCTTTCCCCTCTAATTTGATCTGTACTTGATGACATGGTCATAAAGAACACCATGTACCTGGTAGAGCAGAATCGCACGTAAGCATTGTTAGAGTCAAAGGAAGGAAATTTCCCAGGGAGAAGAATTCTAAGAGCTAACGTTTATTGATTCCTGTGTGCCAAACTCTTCTTCAGATGCTTGACAGCAGATACCATTTTTATTGTTACAAGGACCCTATTGGGCAGGTGTTATTTCTTTCCTCCCTTTACAGCAAACAAACCAATTGATGGCAGTGATGAGTAGAAGTCACCAGAGGTCACGGGGCTGATGAGCACCAGGGCTAAGATTATGAACCCAGGTGGTCTGGATGCAAAGTCTTTTCCTTAACCATTACTCCGTTGGCTTTCTACCTGGGAAATACTCCCATCCTGGATCTGAACCTTGGCATGTTTTCCTCACTGAAAAGCATTGTTTTTATGGCCTTTTCAGCTAATGGAAATTTTGGATCTATGTGTTTGCCCAAGGTTGTAGGATCATCTCTGCAGGAAGGGGATGGAATGAGCCCCTGAAGTCCAGCTCTGGAGTATTTGTGATTGTTGATGCTACAGAGGCCTCTTGATCTTTGAATGATCTGGGCCACAGGGGCACCGTTTTTAAGCAGTCACATTTTCTCCAACTAGACCCACTAACCAGAAATATCACCACATTTTCAAAATGAAATGTTTTGTTTTCGTATCATGTTATTATACAATAAAATTAGTGCCAGTGATTGACTGCAGGTCTACTTACCTCCTTACACAGCACACATCTGGGATGAGACATCAGAGATCCAGGGAAGAGAGGGCCAGAGTCCAGTGCCTCTTTTGGGAGGGCTCCTATAGGCCAGCGTCTCCTACTGTTGAAGTGGTCAAGAGGGAAATGGATTAGGGAAAGGATGGGTCAGGATTGCTTCTAGGATAGGAGTTTAATCCCATCGTCCCCAAAACCCCCTGCCCACAAAAATTTTTTTATTAAAACTCTTTTGACTATTCTAAAGTGACTTTCCTAGCTAACCTAATCTATTTATACACATAATTGAAAATCAATGTTATGCCCAACTGAATCATAAAGAAAGAACAAAAGGAAAGTAAATGGAAAGTAAATAGTATGATACTTCTAGCTCAGGACCAACTATAGCAAAGTCATAATGATGTAGTCAAATGTTTGCACCCATATGTGGAATCTGCAAATGTGAGTATGTGCTGATACAGGGTGTGGTGTGAGTCACCTATCGAGAGTAGCCTTACCTCAGGAGATGAGATTTTTCCAGTGGTGAGTAATCTAAGTAAAGTTATTAGCAAAACAGCATATAAGCTCCCCCTGATTAAAAAAAATTGTCAACAAAGCAACATATAATTTTCCCTCCAATTTAGTGGCATTGCGGGGATATTCAGCCTATATCAAAACCCAGAGAAAACACTGTGTGAATGTGGGAAATAGACTGGGGTCCCGACTTTGTCACCTACGTGAATTAATTCAATGGTTAAGCAGGATGTGGGACTATCTAGTTGTGGGACCATCCACAGTTCCATGATATCCACCATACCCAAACTTCAACTGTTGGGACATACAACCGCCCCTTTAAATTTCCACACCTCCAGGCGCTGGATCACTCCAACTGGCAGCCACTAGGTTAGGGCTTCCTTATTTCCAAATCTCTTTTGTCCCCTTGTCCTCTCCTGTCTCTGCCTTCCTCTCTTCTCCCTTCTCTTTTCCTCTGCTGCCACTCCTGTTCATCTCCCGTGTTCCCTTGCCTTTCCCCTCCTTGCTCTGCTTTTCCCATCTCCTCCTCCTTCGCACTTTCATCAGGGAGGAGGTGGTGGCCCTCTTGTAAGAGCAGAGTTGAGGGGTTCCTGTCTCTTGTGGAGAGTATATCTCATAAGACTGCCTGCAGCTATTTTCCCAGCCCTGAACATCCTCACACTGCATTTTCTCTGTCTCTCTCTCCAAATTTCGATCTGTAATTTCAACTGTATAGGTCAGAAAAATACAGTCAGAGAAACACTGTGGTATCAGAGCCTTAACTCTTTAATATAATTTTAATATAGACTCTTAAACACCAAATAATGGCTAAAGTATACATACATTATTGCCTTTAAGTTTCATCTTATCCCCATTTTACAGATGAGGGACAGAGACACAGAAATTAAATGACAGGCCCAGCCTACAGAGTTCATAAACAGCAGAGCTGGGATGTTGTGTTAACTCGGCAAGGGGTGTCATGACAGCAGTTCCTATCCCCAGAGAACTGGCTACCTAGCGCACAGGAAAAACCTGAAAATGAATAGGTGAAAATTTGACAGCTAATATTTATTGGGTATTGTCATGTGTCATTAAGTGTGTTCTACACACATTATCTTATTAATTTTTTTAAATGTTTATTTATTGATTTTGAGAGAGAGAGAGAGAGAGAGAGCATGTGGGGAGGGGCAGAGAGAGAGGGGAGAGAGAGAGTCCCAAGCAGACTCCATGCTGTCATCATGGAGCCTGACTCAGGCCTGAACCGACAAACTGTGAGATCATGACTTGAGCCTAAATCAAGAGTCAGATGCTTACTGAATGAGCCACCCAGGTGCCCCTCTTATTAATCTTTTTAATAAACCTGTAATGCCCATGATTTTGTTGTTGTTGCTGTTTGTTTGTTTTTTAGTGTCACCATGCACTTGCAGGTAAGGGACCACAGGTAGAGAGGCTGCTAGTAAGTACTTGGTCTGGGATTCAGACACAGACTGCCTGGGGAGCCTGGGTTCTCACCCACTGGTCTAAGCACTGGGATTTCAAGAGAGGGAAATGTTTCTGGCAGCTGGGATCAGGGAGCGGCATTGCAGCTGAGCTTAGGGTTGGGGTAAATTTCCACAGGTGGAGAGGGGGAGGCATATTCCGTGCCTGGAATGGGTGGAGCCTGGGGGACAAGGAGAGGTAGTCACATAGTGCTTTCTCCTTTTACATTAAAAACTGTTTTTTAATTAAAAAAATTTTTTTTACATCTATTTATTTTTGAGAGACAGAGAGAGACAAAGCGCAAGCAGGGGAGGGGCAGAGAGAGGGAGACAGACAGGCTGTTGGCTGTCGAAGCAGGCTGCTGGCTCTGAGCTGTCAGCACAGACTGTGACATAGGGCTCGAACCCTGAACCATGAGATCATGACTTGAGCCAAAGTCAGACACTCAAACGACTGAGCCACCCAGGCACCCCTCCTTTTACATTTTAAAGGCATGCTTTGTTTGTTTGTTTTCTAAATGTTCATTTATTTTGAGAGAGAGAGAGAGAGCATGAGTTGAGGGGGACAGAGAGAGAGAGAGAGACAGACAGACAGAATCTCAAGAGGGCTATGTCTTGACAGCCCCCACTGAGGGCTCACGTTCCATGAGATCATGACCTGAGATGAAACCAAGAACCTGATGCTTAAAGGACTGACTCACCCAGACGCCCCTGTTTGTTTGTTTGTTTTTAATTCCAGTTGAATATTGAAGAGAATGAGCCTTACTATTGAACATCTGTAATTAGAACAAATACATCTTTATCTGTTCTGGGTGACTATTGAAATAGTTTGTGAGAGGGGCACCTGGGTAGCTCAGTCTTTTAAGTGTCTGACTCTTGATTTCGGCTCAGGTCATGATCTCGTAGTTTATGAGTTTGAGCCCCCCATCAGGCTCCACACTGTTAGTGTGCTTGGGATTCTCTCTCTCTCTGCCCCTACCAAACTCATGTGCTCTCTCTCTTTCTTAAAATAAATAAATAAATTTAAAAGAAAAAACACTTATTTTTAAAAAATGAAATAGTTTGTGAGAAAGCACCATGGTCATTCCTGCCTGGCGCTCTGTGCACTCTGTGTACCAGGAAATGGTCTGAAGGCAAGGGCCGGAGCTCCAGTCCTCACTCTGCCTGTCAATCTTGGGCCTTCTACCTGATCCTCCCCATTCTTCCACAAGTGTGGGGTAATGACACAGGCCATGGTTATCCTGGAAAGACCCTGGAAGGCCTAAGGAGGGAACAGGGGTGCCCAGCTTCAGAGGTGAGGTGCTACGAAACTCTAAGGCATCAAACATTTTTATTAGTCTGCTTAATCTGTCCTTTTAATATGTGGTAGTAATTAACATTGGCCCTGGGCAACTCAGAACAGGAATGTTGCGACCTCAGTTAATTTGTAGAGTGCCCTGGTGTTTGCACATACATGCTCTAATTCAATCTTTACTAATTTTCCTATGAAGGAAGCAGGATGATTATGATCAACTGCCATTTTTACAAAAACTGAGACCCAAACCATTTGTTTAGCAAATGTGAGATCTGGGTATAAAATTCCAGGCTTCCGACTCGCAGTTTAGACTACTTTCCAAGGACCATAGAAGAGGCTTTCTGCGGACAACCCTTGCTAAATTTCTTGGCAAAATTCAAGACAGGCAAGAGCACAGACTTGCTAATGCTGTTTGCACATAGTACATAACCCACAGTGACACTGAATTTCTAAATCTTTTTAAAAATTCAGCTCCAAGTTTGCCCCTCTTGCTTTAACCCCTCCAGATAGAATCTGCCACTCCTGCAGCAATCCCGTGAGGCTGCCCACCTGCCCCTGTAATTACACGTACTGCGTTGTACAACAATAATTCGTTTACATGTCTGTCCCCTCCACCTCTTCCCCTTGTCTCCCCACCCCCCGGGGACAGTGACACAGGGCCAGCCATCTTGGGTCTCCAGTACCCAGCAGGTTGCTAGATGTAATAAATGCCCAAGAAGGATCTTTATGTTTTTCATAAAAGGAAAAACTTAATTCGACTGCATAAAATTCAGAAATATTTGAACAGTAAGGAATATCAAAAATGAAATAAAGTTAAAAAGAAATCGAAAAATAAGAAATGGCTACAAAATATCAAATCCTCTAATCTATGAATTAATAATAAAAATATTACTAAGTTCAGCTAGGGATGATGCTGCCATTTGGGGCTGTGTGTATGTGTTGTTTTAAATACCAGTCAAAACATTTTGAGGTAATACTTTTACTGATTTCTAAAAAATTTTAATGTTGATTTATTTACTTTGAAAGAGAAAGAGCATACACATATGTGAGGGAAGGGCAGAGAGAAAGAGAGAAAGAGAAAGAGAAGGAGAGAGAATCCCAAGCAGGCTCCACACCACCAACACAGAGCCCAGCTCAGGGATCAAACTCTCAAACCGTGAGATCATGACCTGAGCTGAAATCAAGAGTCAGATGCTTAACCGACTGAGCCACCCAGGTGCCCGGGGACTTTTACTGATTTCTAGTAGCAGCTCAGAGGGCATAGAAATGGTCTTTACTCTTCTAAATGTCTCCATTTGGTCATGTCAAGGTTCAATGATAATTTAAGTAATAATGGACCTTTTTCTTGAAGCAAAATGCAATATATCATCTATATTCTATAGGGCCTACTGAAGTGGAAACGACGTACCTACAAGAATTACAGAACAATCATCTATATTAGAAAAACACTACCTTAGGAATTATCATTCTATCAGACCTTACTAACAGCACATGTTTCATCAATTAAGTAATAGTAGTTGAACTAAAAAGAGATGTCTCAAAATGACTTCTAAAGTCTTTATTTTTTTAATGTTTGTTTATTTTTGAGAGAGAGAAGAGCATGAGCAGGGTGGAGGCAGAGATAGAGGGAGAGAGAGGGTACGAAGTAGGCTCTGTGGCACAGCACAGAGTCCTATGTGGGGCTCAAACTCACGAAATGTGAGATCGTGACCTGAACTGAAGTCAGACACTTAACCAACCGAGCCACCCAGGTGTCCCTCAAAATGACTTTTAAAGAGAGAGGATGCAGGAAAATCACTCGGTTGTTGTGGATACACAGAGACTGGGGGCTTTGAAAGTTGAATCAGACCAGCATGTGACCCTGGATTCCAGAGACATCACAGCTTAACCCTCCCTTTCCCCTGGGGACCTGATGACCCAGGGGATGCCCCAATTCTCTTGGGCCTGTGCCCAGGGCTGTTTGTTGAATAATAGGGGCTTTAGTTTTCTACTGTCGCTGGACAAATCACCCCAACTCAGTGCCTTAAAGCAACACACATTTATTGCCTTTTATTCTGCAGGTTGCAAGTGTGGGTTAGCTTGCTGGTTTCTCAGCTCCAGGTTTCACAGGCTGTCATCAAGGTGTTGACAGGACACATTCTTCTGGAGAGGCTCATTCCACGCTCATTCTGGTTGTTATTGGCAAAATCCAGTGCTTTGCAGCTGTAGGACTAAGGTCCTCATCTCCTCGCTAACTGACAGCTGGGGGCTGGCTGTAGCTTCTAGAGGCTTCTCTTCAATCTCTGCACGCGGACACCTATGCCTCAGTGGCAGCAATAGTGCAGTCAATCCTTCTCACACTTGGAAGCTCCTTTCTCTGCTGCTGCATCTCTGACTCCAGCTGGAAGTGGAGTCTCATGTTAAGGTCTCAAGCGATTAGATTGGATCCAGTTGGTTAATCCAGGCTTGTCTCCTCACCTCATGAGTCATAGCCTTAATTACATCTGTAAAGCCCCTTTCGCCATGGAACAGAACATACGTACAGGATCCAGACATTTGCGTGTGGGTGTGGACATTAACCAGCCCCGCATAAGACCCCGTGGGAAAACTAGAATTTAAACTGTGCTTCAGCCAACTTTTGGGTGTTTAGCCATTTCCTGGTCCTGGCTTGTTGAGCTTTCTCTCAGTTGGCAACCAACCTTCTCGAGCTTCTTTTCCCATAGGAGATAATCAGTCCAGCTTGCAAAGAAGGAAGCTGTGCACTGCCATTCTTCCCCCAGGTCTCCAGCCATCTTCTGGGTGGGAGCTGTGTTTCCAGTTTATAGTGCTGATGCTTTCCTACATTTTAACAAGTTTTTTTTTCTCAACTTCTAAGGTAAATTACCTCCCCGACTGGTTTTCTGCAAAGTTTCATAATATGTTCTTGACACAGTTCAGGCAGTATTTGATGTTTCAATGGAAGCTCTTAAATCTCCCCATCAGGCTGTGAATTTTCAGCCACTAAAGATGGTTGTTTGGATTAGAAACTTTTTGTGACCTGTAAGCTCTTCATTTGATTTTATTCAAAAAACTTTTTTTAATTTTATAGTTTTTTTAATTAAAAATTTTTTTAAGTATTTATTTTTTGAGAGAGACAGAGACAGTGCAAGTGGGGGAGGGGCAGAGAGAGCAAGTGCTGCACTGTCAGCATAGAGCCCGATGCAGGGCTTGAACCCATGAAACCTTGAGATCATGACCTGAGCTGAAACCAAGAGTCAGACACTTAACAGACTGAGCCACCTAGGCACCCCAATATTATTTTAAAAACTTTTAAAATTCCTTGTTTCTTTCCTTGAAATCTTCTAAGGAAACATTTAAGTTAGCGGCATCAATGAGTTTCTTCAAATTGACTTGTGGCTGACCATTTAGGCAGCCATGTCCAGTTCTCTTTTTTCTACAAGCTGCCATCATCCACGTGGCCATCTCTAAATGGAGCAGGCGAGTGGATCATCTCCAGCACGGTTTCAGTCAGAGATTTCAATGGGCCCCCTTTATCCTGTATGGCCTGTTTTATTCACGTGGCTTAAATTTTCAAGTATTTCTCCCCCTACTTTTCATCTATCATATCACCTCTTGGGATGAGCGTTTTCATCCAAGCCACCCATTATTTTCCTCAGAAGTTGTTCTACATTCTTCTGAGATTCCTTTAAGACATTTTTTTAAATGTTTATTTATTTTTGAGAGAGAGAAGGCGAGAGAGGTGGGGCCGGGGAGAGGATCCAAAGTGGGTGCCATGCTGACAGTGGACAGCCGAATGCTGGGCTTGAACTTATGAACTCCGAGATCATGACCTGAAGTCAGATGCTTAACCGACCAAGCCACCAGGGCGCCCCACCTTTAAAGACACTTTTGATGTAGGGACAGGAGCCAAGATGGCAAAACAGCATGGAAGTTTTTTTTGTGTCTCGCATCCATGAAATACAGCCAGGTCAACACTAAACCATGCTGCACACCTAGAAAACTGATTTGAGGATTAACACAACAATCTGCACAACCTGAACCACAGAACTCAGCAGGTACGTGGTACAGAGAGGTGAACTGGGGGAGACAGAAGCCGCAGAGGGCAGGGAACTGTTTTTGCTTGCAGGGAGAGGACAGAGATGGGAGGAGAGTACGGGAAAAGCACCACACCCCAAAAGCAGCTGGAGAGAAAGTGGAGAAGTGGAAACAGCTGCAGGGAATGAACAAAACAGGGAGAAAGGAGAAAGGAGAGGGTTTAAATTCCATTAAGACTCTATAAACAGGGGAGTGCAGAGTCTGAGGCTCTGCAGCTCGGTACCTGGTGGTGCTCTGGTGGGAAGGGCGAATCCCCAGGAGCAGAGAGCAAGGTCCTCAGGTCCTTGGGCCACATGTGGAGAGGTGGTTCCCTTGCTGGGAGCTGCAGAGTCTGTGTGGCCCCCCACCCCCAAAAGGAAAAGGCCCCAGTGGACCTGGGAGAACAACCACATCCACTAGTGCTGGAACAAGGTCGTTGAGGGTGAAGCCTGGAGCCAGGTGTGTGTTGTGATTTTCCATAATCCCTGAAATGTTGCTGCTGCACGATCGCGTGAACTTTTTCTGGGGCAGCCTGGCACTCAGCTGCAGTCTCTGGGTACCGGCAGCAGCACAGTCATGCAAATGTTCCTGGGTGCGGCCGGCACCCACCCATTGCTCAGTGAGACGATTCCCCAGAAGGTCTGAGCTGGTCAAAGCCGCAGTCCTTCACAAGCGAGGGGCTGGGAAACACAGCCGCATCTGAGACAAAACTCGGGAGGGAGGTGCTACCTGGGGCTTGGTCACGGACAGCGTCAAAGCGGGAAGTGGGAGGAAGCCAAAGACAAAGGACAGGTGCGCGATTGCTGATCGGTGAGCAGAGTTCCAATACTAGAGACTGGGTAGCTGGGTAACACCATTTTCAACCCTGCGGCCTGTGCACATACACACCTACAAGCACCACAACCATCCACCCCAGTAAGCTAAGCAGCGCCATCTAGTGGAGAATTGAGCCATTACACTAAGCCCTGCCCAACTGGGCCAACCTTGCTCTTCAGGAACACAAGTCTCTCTGCCTGCTTAGTTTATGGACAATAAAGAGCTTCATAGTTTGACTTCTAGGGGAAAATTAAGTAATTTCAATCGTATTTCAGTCTGTTCACTGGTCCATCTATTCAATTTTCTTTTTCTCATAAAGAGAAAAAAATTTTTATTTTCAATTTTTATCAAAAACATTTCTCTTTAATGTTTTCTACTATATTTTTTAGTTTTGCGTAAATTTTTTCAGACTCTACTTCCATCATTTCATTTCATTCTATTTCAGTATATTCATTTTTTCAAATTTTCAAATGATTTCCTTTTTAAAATTTTTCTTCCCCCCTTTTTTTTCTAATCTATGAAGCCCCATTCAACAACTAGATAGAAACATACCTAGGACCTAGCATCATGTATTTGATTTGTGTGTGTGTGTGTGTGTGTGTGTGTATGTATGTGTTGTTTTTAATTTTTTAATTTTAATTTTTTTAATTTTAATTTTTCTAATTTTAATTTTTTTACCTCATTAATTCCTTTTCTCCTTCAAAATGATGAAACAAAGGAATTCACCCCAAAATAAAGACCAGGAAGAAATGAAAGCCAGGAACTTAACCAACACATATACAAGCAAAATGTCTGAACCAGAATTTAGAATCATGACAATAAGAATACTAGCTAGAGTCAAAAATAGATTAGAATCCTTTTCTGTGGAGATAAAAGAAGTAAAAGCTAGTCAGGATGAAATAAAAAGTGCTATAACTGAGCTGCAATCTCGAATGGATGCCATGGCAGCAAAGATGGATGAGGCAGAGCAGAAAATCAGAGATATAGAGGACAAACTTATGGAGAATAATGAAGCAGAAAAAAAGAGGGAGACTAAGGCAAAAGAGCACGATTTAAGAATTAGAGAAATCAGTGATTCATTAAAAAGGAACACCATTAGAATCTTAGGGGTCCCAGAAAGTGAAGAGAGAAAAAAGGGTAGAAGGGTTATGTGAGCAAATCATAGCGGAAAACTTTCCTAACCTGGGGAAAGACAAAGACATCAAAATACAGGAAGCACAGAGGACTCCCATTATATTCAACAAAAATCAACCATCAACAAGGCATATCATCGTCAAATTCACAAAATACTCAGGCAAGGAGAGAATCATGAACAGCAAGGGAAAAAAAGTCCTTAACCTACAAGGGAAGACAGATCAGGTTTGCAGCAGACCTATCCACAGAAACTTGGCAGGCCAGAAAGGAGTGGTGGGATATATTCAGTGTACTGAATCGGAAAGATATGCAGCCAAGAATTCTTTACCCAGCAAGGCTGCCATTCAAAATAGAAGGAGAGATAAAAAGTTTCCCAGAAAAACAAAAATTAAAGGAGTTCACGACCACTAAACCAGTCCTGCAAGAAATTTTAAGGGGGACTCTTTGAGGGGAGAAAAGATGAAAAAGAAAGAAAGAAAGAAAGAAAGAAAGAAAGAAAGAAAGAAAGAAAGAAAGAAAAGAAAGAAAGTCCAAAAGCAACAAAGACTAGAAAGTACCAGAGAACACCACCAGAAACTCCATCTCTACAAGCAACATAATGTCAATAAATTCATATCTTTCAGTACTCACTCTAAACGTCAATGGACTAAATGCTCCAATCAAAAGACACAGGGTAACAGAATGGGTAAGAAAACAAGATCCATCTCTATGTTGTTTACAAGAGACCCACTTTAGACCTAAAGACACATTCAGATTGAAAGTAAGGGGATGCAGAACCATCTATCACACTAATGGTCGACAAAAGAAAGCCGGAGTAGCCATACTTTTATCAGACAATCTAGACTTCAAAATAAAGACTGTACCAAGAGATGAATAAGGGCATTATATCATAATTAAGGGGTCTATCTCCCAAGAAGACCTAACAATTGTAAACATTTATGCTCCAAATGTGGAAGAACCCAAATATATAAATCAGGAAAAAACTGAGAGTTTCCTCCTAAGGTGAGGAACAAGACAGGGATGTCCACTCTAACCACTGTTACTCAACATAGTATTGGAAGTCTTAGCTTCAGCAATCAGACAACATAAAGAAATAAAAGGCATCCAAATCGTCCAGGAGGAGGTCAAACTTTCACTTTGCAGATGACATGATGCTCTATATGGAAAACCCAAAAGATTCCACTAAAAAACTGCCAGAACTGATCCATGAATTCAGCAAAGTCGCAGGATATAAAATCAATGCACAGAAATCAGTTGCATTCCTATATACCAACAATGAAGCAACAGAAAGAGAAATCAAGGAATCGATCCCATTTACAATTGCACCAAACACCATAAAATACTTAGGAATAAATCTAACCAAAGAGGTGAAAAATCTATACATTGAAAATTATAGAAAACTTATGAAAGAAATTGAAGAAGACATATAAAAATGGAAAAAGATTCCATGCTCCTGGATAGGAAGAACAAATATTGTTAAAATGTCACTACTACCCAAAACAATCTACATATTCAATGCAATCCCTATCAAAATAACACCAGCATTCTTCACATAGCTAGAACAAACAATCCTAAAATTTGGATAGAACCACAAAAGACCCCAAATAGCCAAAGCAATATTGAAAAAGAAAACCAAAGCTGGGGGCATCACAATCCCAGACTTCAAGCGGTATTACAAAGCTGTAATCATCAAGACAATATGGTACTGGCACAAAAACAGACACTCAGATCAATGGAACAGAATAGAGAACCCAGAAATGGACCCACAAACATATCGCCAACTAATCTTTGACTAAGCAGGAATGAATATCCAATGGAATAAAGACAGTCTCTTCAGCAAGTGGTGCTGCTGGGAAAACTGGACAGTGACATGCAGAAAAATGAACGTGGACCACTTTCTTAACACCATACACAAAAATAACCTCAAAATGGATGAAAGACCTAAATGTAAGACAGGAAGCCATCAAAATTCTCGAGGAGAAAGCAGGCAAAAACTTCTTTTGACCTCAGCCACAGCAACTTCTTACTCAACAAGTCTCCAGAGACAAGGGAAACCAAAGCAAAAAGGAACTACTGGGACCTCATCAAAATAAAAACTTTCTGCACAGCGAAGGAAACAATCAGCAAAACTAAATGACGGGAATGGGAGAAGATGGAATGGGAGAAGATATTTGCAAAGGACATACCAGATAAAGGGTAGTATCCAAAATCTATAGAAAACTTATCCAACTCAACACCCAAAAAACAAATAATCCAGTAAAGAAATGGGCAAAAGACATGAATAGACACGTCTCCAAAGAAGACATCCAGATGGCCAACTGACACATGAAAAAGTGCTCAACATCACTCATCATCAGGGAAATACAAATCAAAACCACAATGAGATACCACCTCACACCTATCAGAATGGCTAACATTAACAACTCAGGCAACAACAGATGTTGGTGAGGATGTGGAGAAAGAGGATCTCTTTTGCACTGCTGGTGGGAATGCAAACTGGTGCAATCACTCTGGAAAGCAGCATGGAGGTTCCTCAAAAAATTAAAAACAGAACTTCCCTATGACCCAGCAATTGCACTAATAGGTATTTACCAAGGGATACAGGTATGCTGTTCGAAGGGGCACATGCACCCCAATGTTTATAACAGCACTATCGATAGTAGCCAAAGTATGGAAAGAGCCCAAATGTCCACCGATGGATGAATGGATAAAGAAGATATGGTATATATATATATATATATATATATATATATATATACACACAATGGAGTATTATTTGGCAATCAAAAAGAATGAAATCTTGCCATTTGCAACTATGTGGTTGGAACTGGAGGGTATTATGCTAAGCAAAATTAGACAGTCAGAGAAAGTCAAATATATGACTTCCCTCATATGAGGACTTTAAGACACAGAACAGATGAATACAAGGGAAGGGAAGCAAAAATATAAAAACAGGGAGGGGGACAAAACATAAGAGACTCAAATATGGAGAACAAACAGAGAGTTACTGGAGGGGATGTGGGAGGGGGGATGGGCTAAATGGGTAAGGGGCATTAAGGAATCTACTCCTGAAATCATTGTTGCACTATATGCTAACTTGGATGTAAATTAAAAAAATAAAATAAAATAAAATCCGTAAAAATAAAATAAATAAAATAAAATGAGCTTGCTTTTCCCCAGCACACAAACACACACAAAAGTAAATAAAGTGGAAATTTGTACTACCTAACCTTCAGTTGTTACCTGTATTTCCCAAGACTATTATCCACATCCTCTGTGGATCAACATGGATCAATTGCACTTCCTAAAATCTTTTTATTTCTCAAATTTTAGGGCCTGGGTAATTGTTGTAATTTAATGGGAAATATTCTATGCAAGCCATATCCTTGTATTAGAAACGCTTGACTGCTCTTGCTGTGAGATTTTCCTAACCTCTTTAAATGGGTCGTATTTGTAAATTTCAACATGGCTTTTACCTTGGTCCTTTTCTCCTTTACCTAAAGAACAAATACATCTTACCATTGATGGTTTAAAAAAAAATAAAGGCATATTTTGATGTGAGTTACTAGGGACTGGAGGGATTTTGAATCATCTGCAAGAGACCATGTGTCTGTCCTTGAAGGCGAGTCTTTATTATTCCATGAAATGAAATGAAAGTTTGGGTGTCTCGCTTTTAAGGTTTTTTTTTTAAGTTTATTTATTTTGAGAGAGAAAGAGAGCAAGAGCGGGGAGGGGGAGGGGGAGGGGGAGAGAGAGAGAGAATCCCAAGCCCCATGTGGGGCTTGAACTTATAAATCATGAGATCATGACCTGGGGCGAAGTCAAGAGTCGGACGCTTTACCAACTGAGCCACCCGGGTGCCCCATAGGTGTCTCGCTTTTCTATGATCTGTCAGGAAGGCCTGCTGTATCCTCTAGAGAAGAGATGAACTTGCTCAGCTTTCAGTCAAGGGCTGCCGAATATGGTGCTTGGCCCATCGGAGGACTCACCTCCACTGGTGGTGACTTGAGTCCTTCTTGGTCTTGTGAGCAGACCAGTCTTCTCCCTGACTTTGCCATATTCTTCCACCCTGGGGCAGATGATCTTTTGCCTAGTTCTTTTCCCCCTCTTTAAAGAACATGGGCTCTTTACTATAAAGAGCCAATGCCAAAACCATGAGAAAACCCAGAGAGAACTGGGCATTGTCTCGAGTGTTCCGACAAGCCTGGCAGAGCACAACACAGCTGCTCAGGACTGCCGGAAAGTCATTGTTGTGGCAGTCAGCAGGCCCTCCATCGCTCCAAAGGGTCCCACAGTGCCACCTCTGGTTGCTAGTATCCTCTGAGCCACATGACTGGCACAGGCCCCTGCAAAGTGTGCCACCTCTGACCCAAACAACTGCCTCAATCCAGGACAGACCATTAGTGGGACTGGGAGAGGGGGAGGCCAGGGTTCGTAACTTTGCTCTGCCCAAGCAGAGAGTAAGTGCACAAAAAAATTATTTGTATGGTGCACTGAAGAGGCTATGGAAAAGGCTGATGCAGCCAGAGAAGACCAGCCTGTGAGCACTGGCCTCTCTAGGCTCCACCTGCAAACCTACAGCAAAATCCCTACAGCAAACCTAGGAGGCATCACAGCCATGCTGTGCGGGAACCCAGGCTGTGTGTGTCAGGGCATAATGGTGGCACCCACTGCAGCAGAGGACTCACATCCCCCCAGCCCTGGGTGATGCTCACTCTTCTGATTTAAAGTTTCCTTCTGCAGCCCAGAACCCTGATCTGCCTACAGACATCACAGGGAGTTACCACCCCTGAAGGCTTCCTCTCTCTTCTGTGTTTGGTCAGTGCAGGCTGGGGGTGGGGGTGGGGGTGGCCGCAGAGGACAGAGGGCTTCACCAAAGGTACTAGCTTACAGAGCTGGATTTCAACTGGAAGAATTCAGGAGGAATCAAGGTGGGACTGAGACGGACAATGTCTTAGTATTTTGGGGATTTTCGATGGAGCCAATTTGTCCCCATTCAATGCAAGCATTCCACAGGGAGACTCCCTTCCAATGGCCTTCTCACTTCCAGCGCATGGCTCCCAAGGTTGCCCAGGGTCAGTCTCCCGTCTCTCACATCACTTTCAGAAGTGTGCTTCCGCGTTGTGTCTCTGAAGGACAGGCAGATCTCCCTCTCAGCGGAATTTGCAACGTTTTATCTTTTTATTTATTTATTTATTTATTTAATGTTTTATTTAATTTTGAGAGAGCATGAGCAGGGGGAGGGCAGAGAGGGGGGGGGGGGGCAGAGGATCCAAAGCAGGCTCCGTGCTCAGGCCTAGAGCCTTACTGTTCATTGTTCAGGACTCTGCCTTGTCCTCTGTATCTTTAAACTTGAAAGACAGAACCACTGATGGAGGCTGCTCTGGGGTTCTGAAAGGTGCCGGGGTTTGGGCTGCAGGGACCCTGCTCCCAGGAGTCCCTCTATTTATCTCTCATTGCTGAATCAGAAGAAGTCCTCTGGGCATCAATGGGTAGGCTCCAAACTTCTCAGGTTCCTACATGTGACCACGAACACAGCTGCCCTCAAGAAGTATTTACAGAACTGAACGTTACCTATGAACTCATTTAGCTGTCATGTAAAGTAAGGTGTTGGAGTCAGAACGGCTGTAAATCTCAGGATGCAAGCATGTAGTGACATGATAAGATATAAATACAGATATGTCTCTGTCTCTCTTTATCTCCCTATCTTTGTCTCTTAGTCTGCTTGGGCTGAGACCGCCATAATAAAATACCATAGACCAGGTGGCTTAAACAACTCTTTATTTCTCACAGTTCCGGAGGCTGAAAATCTGAAATAAGGGTACCAGTGTGGTTGGATTCTGGGCGAAGGCCCTCTTCCTGGTTTACAGATGGCCGTCTTCTAATTTGTATCCTCACGTGGCAGAGAGAGCTGACTCTTCCTCTTCTCTGGGGACACTGATCCCATCATGGGACTCCACCCTCATGACCTAAGTACCTCCCAAAGGCCCCACCTCCAAATGTCATCATATATGGTTTCAACATATAAATTTCAGGGGACACATTCAGTCTGTAACAGTATAACTATACATATATATATATATATATATATATATATATATATACACATACACATACATATACATACATGCACACTCACACACACACATATGTATATATATTTATAATAGGATTAGTTTCAGCCCTTAGCTGGTGTTTAGTGCTTACTAAATATACATATATATGCACATCATTTGATAGACTGTATATAAATATGGATATATACATAAATACCAATATATGTATTCCATCAAATGTATGTATGTATATACATAACTATATTGAATAAACAGTTTAAATATGGACACTAAATATTTATTACTAAATAAATACACTAAATAAACACTTACCAGCTAAATGCTGAAACTAGTCCTAATTTGCTTTTAAAGATTTGGCAATTATAGAGAGAAAGTAATGAGATTTTAGAAAGTTTAATGGGAAAATAACTATATAAATATTATCAATCTTTTGAGATTTTTTTTTTTACAAATGTTTCTTTCTTTTTTTAATGTTTATTTATTTTTGAGAGAGAGAGAGAGAGAGCACAAGTAGGGGAGGGGCAGAGAGAGAGGGAGACACAGAATCCAAAGCAGCTCCAGGCTCTGAGCTGTCAACACAGAGGAGGACCTGGGGCTTGAACCCACGAGCTGTGAGATCGTGACCTGAGCTGAAGTCGGACGCTTAACCGACTGAGCCACCCAGGTGTCCCTGACAGATTTTTTTAAAAACAGAAATGTACAGTAAAGGTTTGGCTGGATAATTCCTTCCACCTGTACTGTTTCTTGACAATGTAACTCTTGGCTGCCATTCGTTTAGAGAAGACCTATTTTCGTGGTCTTGTATAGTACTTGTGCTCACCTCTTCTGGGGTAAGGGAAAGCGATTTGAATATCCTAGACACACAGTAAGTATTTACTGATTGAATAAGTGAATATCATTAGAATAGGAATCTGGCAAGCAGTCAGTCATGATGATTTTATCATTTCATTCATTCATTCATTCATCCATTCACTCAACAAAAAATACTGATACCCTGGCTGTACACCAAGAATTGTTCTAGACACTAGAGGTACAGCAGTGAACGGGGGAGACAGTGTTCTCACTTTGAAGGAACGTATTCTGAAAGGGGTGGCGGAATGTACATAAACCGGCAAGGAAATATCCAGGAGCTGCAGGGCTGTGACGTGTTGTGCGTGAGAGGTGGAGGCAGAGAGGGGGGTTCGCCCAGCAGAAGCAGTAGTTGCAGAGAGTTGCAGCAGTGTCCAGAGTGCAGTGCAGAAGCCCGGAAGGACAGGAAAGAGATGCCCCAACCACTCTCTTCTGCCCTCTACCTCCTCCTGATGCCTCATTGGGTAAATATAACCTATGGAACAAAGAGTCTGAGTCCGGAGGATGTAGTCCCTGGGGGTCAGCCTCTGAGAGCACAGAGCAGGACAAAGACAGACAGAGCAGGATCAGGGGTATGGGGTTGGGAAATAAAAGAATACTGTCCAAGTGTAGTCAATTAGAAAACTTTTACTTCTCCTTCTTTCCCTTCTTCTGCTTCTCTTTCTTTTTGGGAGAAGGAGAGAGAGAATCTTAAGCAGGCTCTACATTCGCTTAGCGCAGAGCCCGATGCGGGGCTTGATCTCATGACCCTGGGATCCCACAACCTGAGCTGAAATCAAGAGTTAGACACTTGACCAACTCAGCCACCAAGGCACTCAAACTTCCACCCCTTCTAAAAGGCTCTGTGAGGCCAGGCTCTAAGTTAGGTTTATCTTTCTCTTCTGCACAGGACCTCAGGAGCACGAAACTTGGCAATAAGTAAATGCCTGTTAATTTGATTGTATTTTGTAGGGTCGCCTCTGCCCAAATGAGTATGCATCAGGTAGCAGTGTCCCATGGGAATTCTGGTTCTTCACTTTCCCTGGGGGAAACATAGCACCTTTTCACGATGGTGTTCCAACAGTGTTCTTGGTACATGGTTATGTTCAATGAATATTTGCTAAACAAGGAAAGGATTCTTTCTGCATACAGAATTTCCTTTGTTACCCACATGCAAAATTGTGATAGAATAAAACACTTCTTGGGGGCACCTGGGTGGCTCAGTCGGTTAAGTGTCAGCCTTCGGCTCAGGTCACGATCACACAGTTCATGAGTTTGAGCCCTGCATCGGGCTCTGTGCTGACAGCGGAGGGCCTGGAGCCTGCTTTGGATTCTGTGTCTCCCTCTCTCTCTCTTTGTCCTTCCCCTCCTTGTGCTCTCTCTCTCTCTCAAAAGTAAATAAATAAACCTTAAAAAAATAAGAATAAAACAATTCTCAGCTTGGAGCTCTACACTAAATGGAAAGGTTGCATAAAGGTTAGGGAAGAAGACTTGGGGGTCAGATTATAGCCATTTCATTTTCTTTCTCCCTTTCTCATTAAGGAATCCTCTCTTCTTGTGGTTATTAAGAATAGATCCATGTATTTCCTCTTTTAGACTCTACATAATGTGTTCTATTCTCTCCAAACAATCATGCATTGGGAACTTCCTTGTATGACTGGAGTAAGAGGAATTTAATCACAGATGTATGATTTCTAGTCAATATTGTTTTAGAAGAGGTAAAATCAAGAAGAATTTAGAGTATTCTAGAAGTAGAGGGGCAGGGAGACCCAAAGAGGGAGGGATGAGGGGGTGATTCTGGTATTGGATGGGTTTCCTTGATGATTTGGGGGAGCCAGATTTATACCAATTCTCAAGGCTTACAGAATACATGTAATGTATGCTGTAGACCTATCAGGACCCTGAATTGAGAAAAGGCTGCAAGAGTCATCTGGACTTGTTCTTCAGAAAGAAAAAGGCAAGATACAATAGAGGAGCTGAGTGCAAGTCTTATGAGGCAGGAAAGGGAAAGAGGAGAACCCGCTGTGCTGTGACCACATCCAGAAGTTGAGGGGAGGCAGTTTGCCTGGGAAGCTCCTTGCTCCCCACCTGGACAACCAGGTAGGAAGATGAGAGCAGTGGTTTCCAAAATGTAATCATTCAATATGCAGAGACAACGCTGTATGAAATCCTTTCTTCTTCCTCTTGGGCTCACATGAAGACTGTTTCTCTAGCTCCCTTGTATCTAGGTACAGCCATATGCTTAGTTCTGGCCAAAGTGATGTAGGTGGAATTGACATAGGTTACTTCCATACCTGGCCCACCAAAAACAGATCCTGCTCAGTTTCCCCCCCTAATTGTTGGTAGTGATGTCTCCAAGATGGAAAAGGAATTTCTGAATGCAGAGTCTATAGTGATAACCTAAATGTGAGCACAAAGCAAAAACAGCTAGATAAAAAGATGTAAGTCCTCCATTCATATCACTGGACACTTCCCTCCTGTGGGTACATGTTGCAACAGTGGGGATGGAGGTAAGGTAAAGAGAAATGTTTGTCACTATAATCAAGGTCTCACTTCTTCCATTTTGATATATCACCCTTATCTGCACTAGATGAATCGTAATTTTAAGAGGTCTTCTTTTTTGAAAGTTGCAGTCACTTCCATAGCTGTGACTGAATATCAAGGCAAAATCTGAATAGTAATTTCTCCAGGATGAGTCAGACTGACTTTAAAAGGTGCTTTTCTGAAAGGGATAAGGAAAGAAGACATATAGGATCTTTAGGCTAACCAGAGACTACTGTATTTGTCAAAAGGTTGGGGAAAAGGGCCTCCCCCTCACCACTCTTTAAGGAGCATGTCTGGTCTGAAACTGGGTGGAAGATTGGCATTGGCATAAGGAATAATGCGTCCTACACCTACATTCATAGACCATCTTGTGAATGTAGCTAGAAAGGAAAAGAAGGGCCAAGAAGAGTATTTCTAGAGGGTGTGGGTTGGATTCCTTCAAGTCCCTTTCCTGAAATGGACTTCCTAATCCACTTCCCCTGCAACCCCGGTGAGGGGAAAGCCTAGAGGTAGTTTTGAATATCTTTCGGTCTCTAGTCTATCAAATTTGCAAACGCAGTGTGTGCAATATGGTTATTCCTTTGATACATACTGGAGTGCCTTAGATGTAATTAGTGTCTTTAAATAATTTCACGTGTGCTAAGAATTGGATAAACAGACTAGTATGTGGACATGGGAGGGAGTGCAGACCGGTGGGGAAGCTTGGAGTTATAAATGTGGGAGTTCAAAGAAAAGTCAAGGAAGCTCTGGGGCACCTGCCAGTGTGCTCAGAACTGGGAATGTGGCACCAGGCTGTTTCCGTTTGGGGGCCGTTCTAGTCTCTTTTCATGGTGGCAAAGCTTGGAGAAGTTTAAGAAAAAGTAATCGCTGCCATTTAGAATTTTCTAGAAATGACTAATGGCCTCAACTGAGTGTTATTCTTTAACTACTAAACCAGATCAAAGACTGGGCATCTTATGTTGGTTATATTTCATTTGCTCATTTGGAAGGTGAGGTGGAAGAGTAAGGCTGTGAGGGTTTGTTGGCACAACAATACAGTTTCATTTCCTAACATGTAGTTTCGATGCAAATGATGATGAACCAGAGTCCATGCCAGGTTGGCTGTGGTCAGAGTGGGAACGAAACTAGAAACCACCACACTTCATCTATGACTTGTAAGTGGTCAGGGCTGAGACAGACCAAACGTAGGCTTTTGTCTGAGCTACAAAGCAAATCACTCTCGATGTATAAAAATACATTTTTCCTTTAGCAGTCCTCAAGCAGCTGAAACAGCTCTTCAATCTCATTTCGTTTTCTTGTTGTGTTTTGCTGAAGTGAGTCACCATGAAAACTAACTAGAGGAAGAAACCACACACCCCAGTTATCATGCAAAGGACACTACAAAACTGTCCACGTGGATCACTGACTGAGCTCTTACTGAATGCAGCTTTATTGGTAGTGATGAGGTTACAGACACCACATACATTTTAGTTTGTTGTTCCTTATATGGTACCAGAATGTTTTAAGCAAAGAATTTTTTTTTTTTTTTTGCCAGAATTTGCTGACTAGATACAAAGTTGTTTTAAAAGGAGTATCCAAGACAAGCATTTCATCTCAAATTCTCTGGGAAGGAAATTTAAATGGTTTTTACCTTCTGAATGTGCTGGAGGGTAAATCTTTAATATTTTAGATTCTTTAGTTCTCATAATTACCATGGGAGGAGCATTGAGGAAATTTTGCTACAGTTTTTACTGATATGAAGAGACATACTGAAAAATAATTCCTTATAATTCTGCCTTGTGCTAGAAGACATATTCATCCATGGCTGGGATGGGGATATAGCTCATTCAGAGAACATTCGTTCAGAAAAGAATTCAGAAGAATCATTCAGAGAAGATTACATAAACTTATTGCTTTGTAACTCAGGGAAAAAATTAAATGAAGTGATTTTAGTTTCTTTTATCTAGTGTCTTGGATAAATTCTGAAGGCATTTGGCCGAGATAACCAGCAAAGAATTGACCTTTTAACACTTACATATTTCCAGGGAAGCCTCTAGTTACATGCATATTTGTAAAATACACTTACTATAATTGCTGTGATGCCTTAACCATAGAACCATTCAGTACATTTTCACTTCCTTCTTGCCTCAATTACACCTCCTCACTCGTAACACCTTGCTACTGTCTAATTACTGTTTAGAATTATATTAATCTGTACCATCACTGACCTTCTATTCATAACCAGTCTTACAACAGAGAAAGTAAACACAAAACTCATTCAATGGCACCGAAAGCAACTGGAGCATCAGGGACGACAGTGGCACGCTAACAACGGACAGACCACATGACAGTCTTGTTTCCTTGAGACTTGCACATCAGGTCTCTGGCCCATTCAGAAAAAGAAAGCTTCTTATTTCAGCTACTGGGTAACTTGCTATTGCTCTGACAGGCAGAACTGATGCTTTTATTTAGTCACAGGATGTTGGCATTACAAAAATAACACGTCCTTTTCTTTGAGAAAAATAAAAGGAGGTATAGGGTTGGATCCTGAGACCAGAAGTGTAATTGAATGCTTTAAACACATGGAAAATGAAGTGCTTTTCCAGTTGGGAAACATGGAGAAACCATCGCGGTTCTAGGGGCAACTGCTTCAATGGCAGTGTTAAAGAGTACGTTTCGCTCGTGCGCAAAAAGTGACGCGCATTAGTTTGATTCTACATACTTTCGTGTCTTTCAGTTGTCAGTGAGGGATGTTTCAGGACACAGCACTTTCACCAACACTTAATGTTCCATGCTCCCTACCAATTTGTTATGTCAGAAATTCCAGGATCCGAAATTCATATTGGTCTTTATTTATGGACCTGTTGAAACAGAAGGGAGAGCAGCAACGTCCCCAGGAACCTGGTACGCCCAGACACGTGGGTTTTCTCAGTCTTCAAATAAACAACGTAGAAAATACATTACATGGTAATTTCAAATGATTTACTCAGCTCCAACATGTCTCCAATCTCAACTCTAAAAAGCCACTTCCGTGTCTGCACCAAGCTCTCATCAAGCTCTGATTGCTGAAAAATCCTCTAGTGTCAATCTCTCCTCATTCTTCCAAGATAAAATGTTACAACTGATTGATTCTCATTTCATTCCAAGCCACAGGCCCTCCACTTCACCGAACTTCTAGGATCTCAATGGGAGAGGCTACTAGTGTACATCAGGAATTATGTCTATTTGCCCACTTATGATCTACAATCCATAAGAAATCACTTTTTTTCTCTCAAAATTTGTAATATACTATAGGCATCAACTGTACAAGAACATACATTTATATCAAACTAAAAGATGTTATAGTCACCCTCACACAGGCTTTGTGGGTTGTGGCCAAAATAATTTATTAAAAATGAAAAGTTTATTTTCCCAATGATGCTTCAAGGACAAGGGTTATCTGTGGTGTGTACAATGGTAACTTAAGGGGCTCAGTGATTTAACTTGCTCCATAAACTAGTTTCTTATACAGCTTTACTTTCCAGCCTGAACAGAGAGTCAAGGGAGCAGATACCTTTAGATTTGCTCCGTACGTGGAGAAGCTCTGAATGTTCTGTGTGGGGTGAGGAAACAGCCCAGTGTTTTTACATTAACAATGCCTTGTTCTCAACTTATAGTGTCGTAGGTTTTACCCAAGTGTTACCATTAAATATACAGAAATTGAACTTTTCATAAGGGGCAATGATATAAAATTGTTCCACAAAGTGTACTACATGAACCACTTTTCACAGTTCAAATAAAATATTTTAAATATAAATATTGTAACTCTAGCAATAACCTATCTACACAAGGTAGGAGAAATGGGATTAATGAGAACCCAGTTACATTTCCACGTATCCCGTGTTTAACCATTTAAATAGTTTTATTTTTCAAAACCTAATTGCACATAACCCATAACTGATAGGCCACTTCTCCAAAACAAAGAAACTATCAAAGAATAAAGTGATAAATTATAAGAAAGGAAAATATGTATCATTTACTACAATCATTCCCTTGCTCCAAAACTTGGCAAACATGTAAGAAAATGATATCAAGTGGATACACCTTAATTTGCAAAGCTAATTTGGAGCAGATGAAGTGAAAACATATATAACAGAATGGGCATATATTATTTTGATATTTCCATGTGAGATAAATGTGTTAGATTTTTAATTAAGAAATCAAGAGGATTGCTGTGAAATGGAAAACAATGACATTTACCACCAGGATGTTATTGCCAAACCCAAGAATTCCAAACGTTCCCTTCATTCTCATCCATTAAAAAAAAAAAAAAAAAAATGGGGGAAATCACATTACTGTTACCAGTTGTATAACCTTCGGGCTACATAAGCTTTAAGTTAATGATCCTTACAGCCATAGTTTTATTTGGTGTTCTTTCTTGGGGCTTACATTGGGTCAAGGTTGCATCTCCGTGTAGTTTTTAGGGTCAGAGTAAGGCTCCCATCATACTTGCAATTTCTTTAAGTGGAGACTGAGGCACAGAGGAAAAAGAGAACAAGGGATAAACCAAAGGTATCAATGTGACAGTTACAGGGAGGAATCCCTGTTACTTTCCAGTCAGACGTTGTTTTAAGCTTTATGACTTTGTCACGGGATGCCTTTCAATATTCTTTACTCAGTCACGTATAGAAAAAGAAACTGCATTTAAATATAGAATTAAGTCTTTATGGATATAGACGGATTTCCATTTTAAAATAAAAGCTATAAATGCTTTTAACTTCCTAAAGAGAAAGAGAAAGAGGAAGATAAACTTTTGTACATGAAACTGCTTACTCGAATAAGCTTC
Source organism: Panthera uncia (assembly GCF_023721935.1). Classification (NCBI taxonomy): domain Eukaryota; kingdom Metazoa; phylum Chordata; class Mammalia; order Carnivora; family Felidae; genus Panthera; species Panthera uncia. The sequence goes on from NW_026057580.1 coordinate 21,412,303, forward strand.
CCGTCTACTGAAGGGTAAAAGAAAATTCTCAGATGTGGGTGTAACCGCTATGCATGAAGGGAAAACGCCCTGGTGGAAGACTGCCTGCAATGAATTCTGTCTGCCACCCAATGGCCGGTGAAAGGAGTGGTTTCTTTTCTTTGTGGCTTACAGAAAAAAAAAAAAAAAAAAAAAAAAAAAAGACCCAGAGGTAGATTAAGCCATACCCGGAATTTAAAACCACCAAGACATAGGCCTCGATATAGTTTAAGATACAATCACTGTAGTAAAGGTTATATATTTTCCTTTCCGCTAACTCAAAGGTTACCCACGAACGCCTATTTGTTCTTCCTGCGTCCCCGCATCTACCTGGGTTCAGATACTGACTGGCACGGAGGACACCGAGCTGGCTCGGGATTCCCGGGTCACGCTGTTGGGCATCGAGAGGGTGCAGCAGGACACGCCCACGGTGGCCTCGGGCAACTCGTCGTCTTCCATCCACTCGTTGAGCTCCGGGCTGAAGCACTGGATGCACTTCTTGTATTTCTTCTCGCCCTCGTTCCAGCCCCCCACGAGATAGGCGCGGCCGTGCAGCGCCGAGGCGCCCGCCGTGCTCACGCCCACCAGCAGCGGCGCCGCGTAGCTCCATTGGCCAGTCGCGGGGCTGTAGCACTCCACGGTCAGCACGTCCACGCGCTCCCCGCGCGCCCCCAGCTGGCTACCCCCCATCACGTACACTCTGTCGCCCAGCGTGACCGCGCAGTGCCAGCCCCGCGGCGTGCTCAGGCCCGGCAGCTCCTGCCACGAGTCGCCGGCGGGGTCGTACGCGCACACCGAGCGCGAGTACGCGCTGCCGATGTACCCGCCGGTCACCAGCACCCGGCCGTCGGTGACCGCGCTGGCGTGGCAGCAGCGCGCCACCTCCAGGGGCGTCTTCGGCTGCCACTGATTGGTGGAGGGCACGTAGCATTCCAGCGAGGCCAGACTGCCTTCGGTATTGCGGCCGCCCACGGCGTAAAGGAGCCCGTTGAACACGCTCAGGCTGAAGTGCGTGCGCTTCTGGTTCATGCTGGCCAGGTGTATCCAGGTGTTGAAACGGGGATCATATCTGAAAATGGCAGAGGAAGTGTGACAGCCTTGTTGGCGGCAGCTGGAAAACCCACGTGAGTCCACAAATGGAAATGTTGACACTTCCTGCAAGGAGGCTTCCCTACCAACAGAGCGCAGCCCCTCACCTGGAGGCTGGTGTTTCTCTGTCAGCCAGTAAAAGAGCGTGACACTTGGAAAAGGCAAGGTAGGCATTGGTGACTCCTCCTCCTCCCATTTATAAAACCCGCTGTCACTTGGAGAAGTCCCCACAGAGCCCAACCTTCCAGTCCCTCTTCCTCCATATTCAAATATCCATCACGGGGAAGATTTATGCATGTAGGGGAGGCCGTGCAAACTGGGTATTTGTGGCAAGCAGAAAGGGAACACTGCCACATTGACGTCAATTCCACATATCTACAGACACCAGCCATCCCTCGCTCATTCTCACTGCTTAAGATAGGAGTTGGCTAGTTGGATTTCTCCATCTCTCACCAATACCTTCTCATTTACACACGTGTCCTGGCCATTGCAACAGTAAAGCTAAGTCACTCAACCAAGTCTTCTATCATCGGTTTAGAATGAGATCAATGGAACTCATATCCAAAAACATCAACAGATGCCTAATTTTTGATACCTTTCTATTTTCTAGCACCTCTGCACAGGGAAGATTTTTTAGGTTAGAGGTATATTTTTTCAGTGTTTGATATTACAGTTATTATGCCACAAGGCATTGAAATCAATACTGCAAAAGCAGTGGCTAGAATACTAGTAAGAGTTATCAGCAGGAGGAAAATAAGCAGTCATAGAAAACCTGTTTCAACTGTTTACATAGTTCCAAAGTATTGTAAACACAGATTCTTTCCATTAGTTTGATGTTCCTTCATTTTTGTCCATTTAACCTCCAAATCAAAGCTTAACCACTCTTATAAAGGACAAAAATCAGTTAATTGTTTGGATTCATTTAAATGACACACAGACTTATAATGAAATAATAATTTTTTTCATGATATGCTGTATAAATTTTCAGATCTTGCTCATTAGTTGTTTGACTTTGTACTTGTACCATGATAGAAGCATGACTTTCTGACATTTCAAATATATGAAAGTTGTTATTATAAATATACAAAAATAACATGGCATTTGAGTTCCATTTTCTGAAGGCTATATTATACTTTTACTGTTTCTACATGCATCAAAAATGTAGATATTTTCTAAGGTATTCAGTCCTCAAATAAATGTTTAAAATTAATTACCTGTCACGTGTTTAACGATCTCATTGTATCTGCCAATTATAAATCTGACAGTCATCAGTGACAGTCACTTAAAATAAATTTTGTATTATTGTGATCTTTCTTACCATCTAGTGTTAAAAACTACATTTGTACCTAGTTTGTTTTCAGAAAAACAATGTATTGGGAAGGGCACCATACTATAAATGAGAAAATGTGAATTACTACTTACTAGTGGTATAACTTCTCTGGGTATCAGATTTCTCACGTGTATAATCAGAATAACCACATCTTCCCAGCTCATTTCCTAGGCTTATTCAGAAATCTGGAGTGCACTATTTATATATGCATGTATTTTATGTAATGTGAACTGTTGTGTACACGTAATGTGGGATTATTGTTATTGATTTACTGAGCCAATGAACTAACAGAAATGACTAATTTACTTCTGTCAGGGAAACTGTCTTATATTAAACCATTTGAGTTTCTAATAAAGGATCAAATACCTGCAGAAATTGCTGACTGCGTGCTTGGCTTGATTTCTTGCATCATTCTGGTCTTCGCCACCGGCCACGTAAAGAAATCCGTCCATCACAGCCACACACTGATTAAAACTCTTGGCTGGCATTTCTGTAAGCTTGCTCCATCCATTTTCAGGGTCTCTGTACAAGATGTCTCTACTAAGGGACTTCTCAGTGAGGCCTGGGCGTCCCCCAACAGTGACAAGGACTCGACAGCCCCCACGGATTCTCGTGCGCCTAGACTGCAATGTGTTTTGATGATATGGAAGTAAGTGGTAGTTCATAGCATCTACGAGAAGTTTGTGGCAGTCAGCATCTTGCATCATTCTTGGTACAGACTGAACATAGTTGACCAGGTCTTGTGCAGAAATGGTACCAAAGCGAATATTGCTCAAGAGATCTGCAGCATACCTCACTCTCTTTTGGTCAAATTCTAACCACTTCATTGCAATCTGGAATGCTACTATTTCGGAAGGCAACTGTAAGTCATCATCTATGAGAAGTTCATTAATTTGCTCAAAGGTAAGTTTCAAAAACTGATCTGATTCTGCAAATTCAAGGAAGTTATCCCGGATAAATTTTTGGGTTGCTGCTTTTGCATTTTTCAAAGAGTATGTTTCAGCAATGTTAGCAATGTACATGCAATTCTCAACACTCATCTCCCGTATCAGAAAATCACTGCACATCTTTACAAGGGTGTGGATCTGAAGATAAACAGCAGCAGAAATAATGCTTCCTATCGTGTACAAGGAGAGAGTCAGCTTTCCGGTGTAGGCATATGCGATGACAGTAGCCAGGCCTAGTGGTGAGATATCATTGAGATCCACCCTTTGGGTAGATGGGTCTTTTTTTAGGATGTTGTAAAAGTATTCACTGCATGAAGCCATCACTGACTTGTGAACATCAAAAGATTTGGTTTTGGTGCCAATGACTAAGTCGCAAAGGAAGTTCTCCTGCCTCATTTTACTTAAGCCTTCCAAGAGATTGGGGCCGTAAGAAGCATCTGTTAGTTCAGAAGAAATGCAGTTAAGGCCATTGCCTCCCTCTAGGAGCCCATTCAAAGCATTTAATTTGTTTAGGGGGCTATCTTCTACGATTATGGTCATCTCATTGATATCTCCTTTGTTCTTTTTGACAGTCTTCTTTTTGGGGGCCATGTTGGCAAACACACTGTCACAGGAAAGATTTTGCTACAAAAAAAAAAAAAACGAAAAGAAAAGAAAAGAAAAGAAAAGAAAGAAAGAAAAAGAAAAGAAAGAAAGAAAAAGAAAAGAAAGAAAGGCATGGTTTTATTTTAACTGTGCATTGGGCTTTGAAATGTTACACTGAAAACCATCTTTTTCATAATAGTTTTTTAATAGCATAATGTAGATTAAACCTCAAAAATGGGCTTAAAGACTTACATTAAACCAGATGCACATTTTATGGACAGTTTGCTTCAGCATCAAGCACTGAAGACAATTCTAGAAAGATTTATATTATCAAATGAGACCTCTCAATACCTATACTGCCAAGTAACTTTATATAGCAGAAATGATCAAATATTCTCTGTTCTAGCTGTATAGTATTTATAGAATAGTAGTTAAACATCACTTGAAGGGCTTAGTTTATTCTCATGAAAAAATGAATTATAACTACTCTGAAGTTTTCCTCAATAAAATACTAAAATTCAGGAATCCATGTGAAATGTATATATATATTAGAATAAATGTGGAATTTAAAAATCAGTGGGTAAGGATTTGTAATGACACATTAGTTCAATTAATTTCTACTATACATAGTCACTAAAATAACTTCCAGATGGATGAAATCCCTAAGTTTTAAGTCACACTCACACACACACATACACATACACACACACGCAGTGTGTACAAAAAGTAGAGCAAAGTAGGTGTTTTTTTTCTTTTTCTTTTTTAATTTTAGGGTAGGAAAGGCCCTCTTAAGCATAATCCCAAATCCAGAAGTCATAGGGGAAAAGACTGAAATATCTGAATACAAAAAAAGGAAACTATAAAATAACACCAGCCATTTAAAAGGCAAGAAATTGATGTTTAAAAAATGTTTGTCACATTCTTTTTTTTCAATGTTTATTTATTTATTTTTAGAGAGAGAGAGTGTGCACGCAAGTCAGGGAGAGGCAGATAGAGAGGGAGAGAGAGAATCCCAAGCAGGCTTGATCTTAAGAACTGCGAGATCATGACCTGAACCAAAACAAAAAATTGGATGCTTAACCTCTGAGCCACCCAGGCACACCCCACCTTTTGAAAAATTGTAACACTCTTGACAGATAATAAGTTAATTAACATGATATTTAAAGAACTCCAACAATTAATTAACAATAAAAAAGTAATCCAATTAAAAATTATCTAAGACTATGACTAGGTAACTAGATTGTTCACAGAAAATACAAATAGTTGATCAATACATTTTTTAAAGCTAAACTAATTATAATCAGGGAACTGTCAACTGAAATACAGAAATCCTTTTTATTTATTTTTTTGTGGATTCATTTTGCTTATCAGATGGTTAAAATATTTTCTAATCTTCATATATCAGATACTGGTGTGGTGGTCCACACACATTATTGATGGGAGTATGATTGATACAGTCTTTGCTTTGATGCTAAATCTAAATCTAGGAATGTGCCTCATAGAGTATTATCCTCATAAAGATATATTTATATGGATAGTATCCATTTTCCATTATCAATGTTATAAATATTTGAGCCAGTTTAAACCGATATGAAGTGGCTCTGAACCTTTAAGGTGATTTAAGCTTTAGTATTAAACAGACTTGAAATATACTAAGTTTAACAAATACATGCTTAGCCCTTAAAATATCATTAATTAAACTGTTTCAGACTTGTTAAAAATATTGAGCTTAGTCACCAGAAGATGTTATATTTGGACTTTTCAGTGGGTTTTATTTACACCAGGATGGTAGTATTCACTTTTTTGTGAGATTACTGTTTTTTTTTTTTTAATTTTGAAGATTGCAAAATCAGTATTTATAAATCAACAACTCACTTTGGTAGATATTATTCCAGATAATTGGATAAGCTTATACAAACTTATATTTACATATTTTTGAGCAGTGATGTGTTGATAAACCAGCTCTCTTAAAGGTGAAAAAGTCCTTCTTTGTAAAGTATGGATTTCTTTAGTGCAAATACACTCATTGTGGCTGCTTTTAAGCTATCCACTGCTTAACAATCAGCTTGTCAAATTCCTGAAAATGTAACAGTTGGCTTTCAGAAGCCAGTACAAGTCAGCTCCAGCATACCACTATATGAGAACTTACATTAAAACACATTGATGCTGTATTATTCAGCAGTTTGTTTTTTCTCACCTACCATAAGTTATGTACTTCCTTCCGTATCAGTACACACATGCATTCACATCATTCTGATAGTTGCATAGCATCCCATACTAAAGATGTATAAAACTTATGCAATTATTCTCCTACTGATGGGTATTTGGGTATTCAGGCATTTCATAGTTTTTTGAAGGCTCTGTGTGTGTGTGTGTGTGTGTGTGTGTGTGTGTCTTTTAAGTCTCACTGTTGAATTCATTCTGAAGGGTAAAACTTGGCTTTGATCCTTCTTGAAAGGCCTTCAATTTAATTACTGGAATATATGTTAAGAATTCCGTAACCTTTTTATTTTGTTTGTCCTTATTCCTTTGATGTAGAAGAATCATAGCAAGTACGTGGGAAACAAAGAAGATCTATCTCTTTGCCAGGGCCTTTTGTCCTCCTCATTAAGTTCAGATTGTCATATTCATATTTATATTTGTTTACAAGACGGCAGCACATATGTCCTGCTTCATTCTTTTCTGCAAGCAATGCCAGATGCATCCTGACCTTGTGAAATAGATTTCCAAACACGCATCAGTTTAGTCTTCAAATGCCTTTGACTTAGGTGGTTAGTGTCCTCTTGATGGATTTTTCTGGGGAAATGTAAAAATTTTGTTCAGCAAGTACTTATCAGACACCTACTGCTGTCTGGGCAGCACTGTGCTGGGAGTGATGGAGTAATACAATACGTAATTTATGTTAGACAGACAAGGCATACAAATATAAAATAGCAACAAGTAACTAGGTAAACACAATAATTTTTTTTAAACATCAGTTTCTACCATCTGGAGTAGAAGCACCAATGTCTTTGGGAAAAGCCTGGTCTATTTTCTTGGAAGAGCCCCTTTGGACAATTTTTTATTCCCATAAATGCTGGGCTTATAATCACTCATTATTTTGGAGGAAATCCTGAACTTGAAGAGTAGTATCAATGTTTTAGACCGAAAAGGTAAATATTCTGTTCATCTATCATTAAATGATTACAGTAGTCCCTTTTTTATCTGTGGTTTTGCTTTCCTCTCTTTCCATTACCCATGGTCAGCTGTGGTCCGGAGGCAGATGATGTCCTTCTGGACAGAAGACCAATAGTAGCCTAAATGCTACACCACAATGCCTATGTCATTCACCTCACTTCATCTCGTCACGTAAGCATTTTATCATCTCACAGCATCACAAGAAGGGTGAGTAAGGTACAGTAAGATATTTTAAGAGAGAGCACATTCACATAGCTTGGATTATAGTATGTTGTTATAGTTATTCTATTATTATTGTTGTTAATCTCTTACTGCGCCTAATTTATAAACTTTGTCCGAGGTATGTATGTATAGGAAAAAACATAGAGTGTGTGTATGTATATGGGCTTATATATATATATATATATATATAAGCTTCAGTACTATTTGCAGTTTTAGGCGTCACCGGGGGTCTTGGAAGATATCCCCTGTGGATAAGGGGTGACTACTGTATTCATTGGTAGCATATAGGATATCTTAAATATCTTAAGATATTCAACAACTGATAAAACAGGGCGCCTACTAAATAGCATGGATTCACAGGCGCCTACTAAATAGCATGGATTCTGGAGCTGAGTTCCAGAGGCTTCCCTGGAGCACTCTGTGTAAGGCATCAGTTGCTGGATAACAGTGGGGCCCAGGGGCTTCTTGGAGAAGGCTGGAGGGGTGGGAGGGAATCAGGGGGAGGTCAGGGCAGCAAATATCCGGAAATACAGAAGGATCAACTCCGTACGGAAGGATCTCACTATTTTAACAAATGGTATACCTTACTGAATCATTCTTGTCTCAGAGACAGGGTATAATCATGAGGTTTCTGAAGAAAACAGAAAATCTAGCTTCAACAAAGCAGCAATATTATGGGGCTCTGGAGACAAAGGGCCAGCAGGGAATTCCAAAGGAAAGGGTGACCAGTGGACCCTGGGAGCAATAATATATGATTGCTAGTTTTAAATCTTCCTTTTCTACATTGTTACTCTCCTATATCACACTTAATTGAGGAATCTCAAGTATCCTTAATAAAGTCTGATAAATTGCTGACTAGCTCCCTTTCTGCCTGTAGGAGTATCATCTGGTATTGTCGTGAACACCTCAGCCTCTACAGAAGGACTGGTTCAGTTTAACAAGCAGCTCTAGGGGTTAGGGTGGGAAGCTGTGGATTGGGGGCGGGGGGGAGAAGCAGGGGAAACTATCAAGTGACTGTAGGGAGTATAAAAAGCAGGATGTGGGGTGCTTGGGGGGCTCAGATCGTTAAGCCTCCAGTTCTTGATTTCTGCTCAGGTCATGATCTCACAGCTCCTGAGTTCAAGCCCTGCATTGGGCTCTGTGCCGACAGTGCGGACAGAGCCTGCATGGTATTCTCTGTCTCCCTCTCTCTCTCTGCCCCTCCTCTGCTTGTGCTCTCTCAGAGACTCAAAATAAATAAATAAACTTAAAAAAAAATAAAGGCAGGGTGATTTTGTAGAGGAGTCAAGAGTTGGAAAAAAGAAATAGCATAGGATGAGTTCCCCTACCCTTGCAAAGTTTTGGGGTGGTTTTTTTGTGGGTTGTTTTGTTTTGTTGGTGGCTTTTTGCCTAAGAGCAGATTGCAACTGGCACTTCACGGGGCAGCTACACCTCCAACAGAAAGTATCACTGCATTGAAGAACCAGAGGACAGTTTGTGGCAATCACATCCACTGCAAAGTGAGCTGGGAATTCTGGGAAAAAGAGATCCTCAAAGGGGAACTCAGTGGAAATTTAGATCTCAGGAAGGAATGAAAAGTATCAGAAATGATAAATATATGGATGCATATAAAAGACCTTTTTTTCCCTCTAAACTTCTTTAAAATTCGTACAACTCTTCAAAGCAAAATTGATAAATTGTCTTGCAGGGTTTCTAATATTTCTAGATGTAGCACATACAACAATTACAGCATAAAGGGTGGGGTGATGGTAAGTGAATCTATATGGTTGCAAGGTTACTACATTTTATGTGGAATGGTAAATATTAACTTCTGTAGCCTGTGAGAATTTAACTTTGCATATTGTAATCTCTAGAGTAGTGCTGTCCAATAGAAATGTAACATGAGTCACACATGCAATTAAAGAATTTCCAGTAGTGACATTAAAATGTTAAAAAGAAACAAGTGAAATTAATTTTAATAATATAGTTTATTCAACCATATACATGCAAAATATTATCATTTCACTATGTAACTGGTATAAAATTATTAATGTGATATTTTACATTCTTCATTCATCCCAAGTCTTCAAAATGCAAGGTGTATTTTATACTTACAGTGCAGCTCATTTTGGACTAGCTACACTTAAAGTGTTTAATAGTCACATGTGACTGATGACCATGGTATTGGACAGCAAAGCCCTAGAATAACCACTTACAGAATGCAGAGTACGGGGCGCCTGGGTGGCTCAGTTGGTTAAGTGTCCGACTTTCGCTCATGATCTCACAGTTTGTGAGTTTGAGCCCTGCATTGGGCTCCCTGCTGTCAACATGAAGCCCACTTCAGATCCCCTGTACCCCCCTTTCTCTGCCCCTCCCCTGTTTGTACTCTCTCTCTCTCTCAAAAATAAATAAAAACATTAAAAAAAAGAATGCCGGGGCGCCTGGGTGGCCCAGTCGGTTAAGCGTCCGACTTCAGCCAGGTCACGATCTCGTGGTCCGTGAGTTCGAGCCCCGCGTCAGGCTCTGGGCTGATGGCTCGGAGCCTGGAGCCTGTTTCCGATTCTGTGTCTCCCTCTCTCTCTGCCCCTCCCCCGTTCATGCTCTGTCTCTCTCTGTCCCAAAAATAAATAAAAAACGTTGAAAAAAAAATTAAAAAAAAAAAAAAAAAGAATGCCAAGTATAGCTGAAAGACCAATAGATTAAATGGAATTCAAAAGAAGGCAGGGAAGTTGGAGCAGAGAGACAAAAATTAGAGGGGACAAAACCCCCGCTAAGTAATTTAATGGTAAACCTAAATCCAATTATATTACTAATTATATTAAATGTCAGTGGGTAGAACATTATAGTTAACAGGCACAGATTCTCAGAATGGATAAGAAAAGCAAGAGTAAGACCCAAATATATGCTGTCTACACGAGACTCACTATAAAGACACAGATAGGTAAAAAATAAATGGGTACAAAAAGATTTACTATAGAAATAGTAGACATAAGAAGACTGGAGTGGATATGTTAATATCAGGTGAAATACATTTCAATAAAAAAACAATTACCATTGGTAAAGAGGGAATTTCATAATGATAAGAAGGTCAAATCATCATGAGAATATAATATAAACATATATGTGCAAATAACAGACTTTCTTTTTACTTATTTTAAAAAAAATTTTTTTTAATGTTTATTTATTTTTGAGACAGAGAGAGACAGAGCATGAACGGGGGAGGGTCAGAGAGAGAGGGAGACACAGAATCCGAAGCAGGCTCCAGGCTCTGAGCTGTCAGCACAGAGCCCGACGCGGGGCTCGAACTCACGGACTGTGAGATCATGACCTAAGCCGAAGTCGGAGGCTTAACCGACTGAGCCACCCAGGCGCCCCAATAACAGACTTTCAAAGTTACGTGAAGCAAAACAAGTGACAGAATTAAAAGGAGAAATGGGCAATTCCTCAATTATACTTGAGAATATTAATAACTCTCAGACACTAACAGAACTACTAGGCAAAGAAATCAGTAAAGGTATAGATTACCTGAACAACATTATTAATCACCTTGATTTAACTGATATTTCTATGACATTACACCCAACAACTGCAGAATACAAATTCTCCTCAGGTGCACATGGTACTCTCACCAAGACAGATCAGACCCTATGCTGGACCACAAAACATGTCTCAGTAAATTTAAAGGCACTGAAGCCATACGGAGTACATTCTCTGATCATACTGGAATTAAATTTAGAAATTAGTAACAATAATCTAGAAAAACCACCATTATTTGGAAATTAAACAGTATACTTCTAAATAATCCATGTGTCAAAGAAGAAGTCACAAGAGAAATTAGATAATATTTCAAACTAAATGATAATGAAATGTGATATAAATACAGCTCTGCTACTAATCCAAAGTAAGACTCACCATAGATTACCTAACCTCTTAGAGTCTCCACTGACTTGTCTTTAAAGTGAAGATAATAATAGTGCCTGCCTGCAAGGTTGCAAATGAAAACGTAATGAGAAATTAATGCCTATACAGCACTCAGCCGAGTATCTAGCAAAAAGTGAGCATTCAAAAAATTTCAATCATTTTCATAAAAATCAACAACATTGTGTTGTGGGTCTTTGGGAATAGGAAAGTAACTTGTTTAGGCCTTGAGGTGAAGTGAATCAGAGAAAGATGCCACATTATGGAAAAGCAATCATGAGGAGCAGGGGACAAGCATACACAGGGACCCAGAATGAGAAATGGCAAACAGCAACCTGGAAGCAGGGGGGTGTTTCTAGAAACTATGAACATTTCTAAGAATTTTTGAAAATCCTAGGGAGAGAAATGGAATTTGTGCAATTATGCAGTATGAGGAGCAGATTATTTTTATCTTGATATGAATGATAAAGGTAACCCTAGAAATTTAGAAGACTTGGGACATTTGGTTATTGGTTATGTAGCAACACAAAATTACATGAAACAGATTGAACCTGTAAGACTGGGCCTAAGGATTCAAATACAAGGGCTATTTTGGTGAAGTGGTGTTGGGATGGGAGGGTTTGCAGATAATAGGTTTTGCTGGTCCTGGTACAAAACAAAGGGTTTTTAAGAGGAGTGGGTGGGGGGGTGGGAGCAGAGAAGATCACTTAGTAGTAGAGGAAGTGCCTCATGCTGAAGCAGGGAGGCATGACTCAGCATGGTACATGCAGACTCAGATGGCTGTCATGAGGGATAGGTGGGCAGGCATATTAGGCCAAAACATAAAGGTTATTGGATTCTGGGAAGGGTCTGAACTCAATAAATTAGTATGTGATCAAGAAGGATTAAGAAATCTCCAGAAAGGGAGAAGAAGATGACCTGAGGCCCTAGTGAAATCAGTAAAAGTTCTTCCAGGCCTCCATCTCTTATCTCCTGTTGCCACTTTTAATTTCCTTTATATATAGATACAGATGATATAGATATAGATATAGATATAGATATAGATATAGATATATACATATCTATCTTTCTATCTACCTAGATATATATGTACATGTATATGTACCGTTGACTCTTGAACTGAACTTCCACACAGGTTTTTTCAATAAATACATTGGAGGTTTTTTTGGAGATTTGCAATAACTGAAAACACTTGCAGACAAACCATATAATCTAGAAATAGTGAAAAAATTAAGAAAAAGTCTGGTACGTCATGAATGCATAAAATGTATGTAGATACTAGTCTATTTTATCATCTGCTACCATAAGATACACACAAACCTATTATAAACAATTTAAAATTTATGAAAACGTACACATACAAACACAGACCATGTGTAGCACCATTTGTAGTTGAGAGAAACGTAAACAAACATAAAGATGCAGAATTAAGTCATAACTGCATAAAATTAATTGCAATAATTTTGCAGCACCCTCCTGTTGCTACTGCAGTGAGCTCAAGAGTTGCAAATATTCTCTTAACATGTTGCGTGACCCTAATCACCTCTGCATAAACAGTCTGTCTCTCCAGGAAATTTTTCTTATGGTCCTTGTGATCAGTAGTTAAGTTTTGGGGGAATCAAAAGCTATACGCAGATTTTTGAGTGTGCAGGGGTTTGGCTCCCCTAACCCCCATGTTGCTCAAGGGTCAGCTGTTTATTATGTATATATAATTTTATTATTTAAATGATATTTTAAATAATATTAATCAGTTCAATTAATTTAGTATAATTAATATTTTAAAAACATTTTATTTTTAAGTAATCTCTATACCCAACATGGGCTCAAAGCCACAACCCCAAGATCAAGAGTTGCGTGCTCTACTGACTGAGGCAGCCAGGTGCCCCTATTAATTAAAATTTTATTTTATTTTATTTTATTTAATTTTATTTTATTTATTTAATTTATTTTTAAGACATGCTCTTTGTTGACATTTTTTAAATGTTTATTTATTTTTGAAAGAGAGAGCGCAAGTAGGGGACGGGCAGAGAGAGAGGGAGACACGGAATCCGAAGTAGGTTCCAGGCTCTGAGCCATCAGCACAGAGTCTGACACAGGGCTCAAACTCACGAACCGCGAGATCATGACCTGAGCCGAAGTCGCACACCTGACTAGCTGAGCCACCCAGGCATCACTTAATTAATATTCTAGGTAACATTTTAATATGTACATTTTAAAAATAAGAGAGGTCTTTTAGAGCCCTCAAAATCCAGGTAACTGGCTTCTTAAGCGCTCTCCAGGCGAGTTAGAGGGAGAGAAGTCGTCAGGAGACTATAAAAGACTACTGAAACCAGAGCTTGCCTTCAACTTCCTAGTGGCCATATTTTCCCAGACATGCTCACATATTCAATCATTCTGTACTAGAGCTGCCACTACATCCTTTTTCTAGGTGTGCACCTTGGAGGTGAGGCTGTGTATCCACCTGGCCAGGTGTTCTTAGTGTGGGCTATGTTTCTCCAATAAGGACCCTAAAGACTCCTCACAGGACTCTGAGGGTCAGTCACTGCTCTGAAGCTGGGCAAAGCTCTGATGATGTCCTCTAGGCTGCAGAGATGTTCACGGGCTCCTGTATCCCGACAGATGCTTTTCCACTGGGCCTGCTCCTCTAATTCCTATTGGCCCTGCATGGGGCTCTGGCCACTGCTTTTCTCAATTCGAGGAGGATTACAGTTCAGTAAGAGTGGTAAGGGCAGCTACTCAGGGCCCTACTGCAGAGAAGACTAGCTTTCTCATTATGGCAGATCAAAACCCAAGAGGCTCCGTTCTCATCAGGCAGACAGATAAGCCTCCAACAAACTCTACAGATCCCTCACCCTGGGGCCTTGCTGGGGAGTACAGGCACAGGGATGTTACAGATGTTACAGTGGGCATATGTGTGCACACACACACATATACACTCACCGTGCCACGTGACCAACCATCATTCTTTCACAGTCACATTTAAATGAAGAGCAAGGACAGCTTGAAAGGAAGGGAGTTGTAAAAGGGCAGCCTAAGGAGCAGATGTGTGAAGGTAAAGTGGAACAATTTAATCCACTGCTATTTACTCATTCCGTCATGGCGCTGGGCTTCCAAGCTGATTGTACAACGAATGATCAGAAAGAACTGAATATTTACAAAATATATTACTCAGTCACTGCAAATGCAAATGGCTCAGTCACTCAGGTCATATGCAAACATATATTCAGAAACAATTTGTACAGGAACTCTTTACTGTTTCTTCTACAATTATACAAATGTTCACTGTGTGCCTTGGGTCATACTGTAAGTGATGGCTGATGATGGTCACAGTGACAGCCCCACAACGTGGTTGTGAGGAACAGATGTTTTACAAATGAGTTGCATACATATGTTCATATGTAATCTAGAGTATAACCTAGAAATTAAGCAATAAATTTTGAAAGCATTCCGCTTTCATTGATTCAATTATATATTAACTCACAGTTGGATGAGGGTTTTAATTACTGTTATTTTTTTTAAAGCTTTTTTCTCTTTTTTTAACTGAGTGAGTGTCTTGTGGTCAAGCTGCTGAGACATTGTCCAGGCTTCTTGGCAGGGCAATGAACACGGTTACCATAGAGGGAGGTTAGAAAGGCTTTGACTGGGGTCATGGTCTAGATGGTGAGAAGCACAGCCTTGCTGAGGTGTCCTGGGCTGGGAGAGTTTCAAGACTGTTTCTCTGTTGTTCTTAAAGCACAACAGGCTTGATTCTCCCTCCCTACCCAGGGGGGCTCTAGGAAGCTGTGGGCCTCCCCACCACCACTCCAGGATCAAAGAAAGGAAGAACCACACATGCTCCCTGAGACAGTTGGGCCTTGCAGTTTTCACACAGCCCCTACCATAGTAGGACTCACTGGAAAGAGGAACTGGTCCAGTTAGTTACAGCAGAAGAGGTTGTGTAATGGGATGAACAGCTAAGTATAATGGAACGCACTGCAAATCCTTTCCTTTCCCTTCTCTTTTTGGGTGAAAGACTGCACAGGGTGCAGAGGGTTATAGAAAGCTCGTTATACTTCCAAACTATCCCTTCATTCTGTGCAGAAACCCCAGACAATTCTCTTTTTCTGGTGATGGACACCATAGCCTCCCTCCTTCTGTCTCTGCTCTGTCCAATATTACCCGGAGCAGCCTCTTGGGTCCCCTGGAAGGGCTGCCCATTAGAAACTAGGTAGAAGGGTACTAGAGATGCAATTCCACACTTTCCTCCCATTGTCCACCGCAGATCTTGGCTCTTGTGTAATTTCTATTACGATGGTGTCATGTATTCAACATCTGATGAACACATGCAAACAGTCATGTGAGCCATCACAGTTTTCATCATCTTTCGTATTTGCCAAATTTAAGTACATTCATAATTAATTCCTAACTATAAGCCACCAAGCATGAATCTACACTATGTATTAAATGTCAACTGTTACCTCCATGTCTGTTCAAAATAATTATATAGCTAGCATTTATTAATAGAGACCTTACTGTGTGCTGAGCCCTGAGTTAAGTACTTGATGTGACTTTTTTTTTTTTTTAATTTAAGCATCACTGAAATCCTAAAAGATAGGGTATATTATGTTCATTTTACCAATGAAGAAATTAAGGTTCAGAGAGAGTTTAAAAACGTATCAAGGTCACACAAGTATGTAGTGTGCAGTGGAGCACAGATTCAAACCCAGATTGAGTCCTGACCCCTATAATCACCTCTCTTAGACCCAGGGTAGGCTAAACTCTGTAGCAGGTTAAAAAGTTAGCTCTTTCCAGCATGGGAAGACACAGACTAAGTGAGGCAGAACCAAGGTTCTAAGATAAAAATTTGGATACAGAGAACACGAAATGGAGTTATAAAAACTCCAAACACTAAAATAAAGGAAATGCCTTTTTGAATGTAAAATAAATTTGAGGAGGAACAGAGCCTGTGGATTTCTTAATCCTGTTACGGGTAGTAAAGATACAAAACTCTAATCGGTTGGGTAAGCCAAAAACAGAAATAGGTTCAAGGAGATCCTACAGGAATGTGTTGATCAGAGAATAAAGCACTTCCTTTTATTATGTGTTGGGATGAATATGAAATTATCAATTTTTGTTTAAAAACAAGTATTAATTCCATATGGTTTAACTTAGCTAGAGAATTGCGCCTGGCTTTTATGTGTAAAGGATACAGAAACCATGCGCAGAGTTGACTGTAATTCCACTCACTAAGACCGCACACAGGATGCAAAGAACTAGTACTAAAATGTTTGGGTTTTGGTTTTGTTGAAATCTCTTCTTAGACTTTTGTATGTATATGGGTTGTGGGACTGGTTGGAAATGTAATTATTCAGATTAATGTCTCTTTGGTTGTCACAGAACTGGAAATTGAGTTTTGGTGATCTTTTTGCTCTAACCATCTAATGGAAGTATGGCAAAACCTCAACCGAGTAGGAATTCACTTCAATCACCCATCAAATGAGGACATGTGTACCTCTCAGTTCTAAAAGTTTACAGAGAGTTAAGGTGAAACAGCTGGCTTTGGCTGCCAGAATTGTCAAAGTCTGGTCCCATATCTTTTCTCCCCTCAATATGGTTTTTCAAAACCCTACAATCAATTTTATCAGATACAGATAAACCAACTGGGACAGAAGATTGCCAGATTTAGCAAATAAAAATACGAGATGTCCAGTTAAATTTGAATTTCAGATAAACCTTGAATCATATTTTAGAATAAGTATACCCCCTGAAATATTTGGGACATACTTATACAAAAAACTGGGTGGTTTATCTGAAATTCAAATGTAGTTTGGGTATCCTGTATTTTATCTGGAAACCTTGCTCTGGCTAAGGTTTCAAGTGAGTCCGTGAATTCCATGAAAATTTCTGGAATGTTATGAAACATGTTACGCCTGTGTGTTTGTGTTTTTCTGTAGAGCGGGCTTAGAGATTTCATGAAATCTTCTGAAAAGGACCCGTAACCCCAAATAGACCCAGAACCATTGGGCTGAGAATGGTCAGACAAGAAATAGTCAAAATTCTACTGTCTTCAAGGAGTGGGCAAGTCACTGTGAAAGAATTACACTGTGTCCCGGCCTGATACAGCTCTCAAATGAAAATCTTCTAGAGCTGACTATAGAAAAGAATTGTCACTTTATATTTAAGAACATTCTCTTTTCTGCTGCCCTCCACCCTTGCCTCCTGGGAGAGACTCCACATGGGGCAAGCTGAAAAGCCATGTGTGCTAAAGTGTCACTGTCACTCTCATGCCAGAATGAGCTGGGATCCCAGAATGTGTCCTTGCCAAAGGGGCGAATCAGCCGTGCCTTCTCCCTGTCCTGTCACATTCCTGTGGCTGCATCTGTCCGAGCTCATCAGGACTGACTCCTGGAATAGAAACACTCCAGCCTCTGCTGCTTGCCATTTTAAGTTAAGTTGGACTTGAGGGGGGTTTTCCACTTTACCGTTTCATTTCTAACCTAAAACGTATGATCGGCATAGCCATATGTGTACATCGGGAACAAAAACTTGTCTTATGGTTCAGTCAACAATACTTTCTTTTCATAGGGGGAGTTTCTATCTTGCCAGTAGGAATATTTCTAGGAATTCAAAGAGTTTATCAACCAAAAAGTTGGTAGACTTTTGTGCTATCAACTGAATTGAAACGTACTGTATTTCATCTAAATGGATCAGGTACTAAATGTTTACATGGTTCCTGATCAAAATGAAGAGGGGATTCTAAACCTTGTGAACCAAACCTAATAATGTTACTTTGTCCCTCCTTTCTTTATAAAACAGAGAGGAAGAAAAAAAATACATTAGGCTTTAGAGACTTAAAATTATTAATAGAAACGACTAGCAATTTTACTATTTAAAGGCATCCCTCTCATGCATTTCTATCCCTAGGCATTCTCCTAATCTATGGCATTCCTTACATTTCAAGAAAATGTTTTCTGGCTCCCAATTTCCCATCGGGCACAGGCACAGTACCGCCCGCTGTAGATGGCAGTCAGTGAATTGCTCCGGAGCCCGGAGCACGCGGTCACGGCCACCCTCTCCCACCCACACACCCATACGCACCCTCGAATCTAGAAGACAGGAATTGGAGAGCGTGGCCCCAGCTCCTTACCCTCCTGTGCGAAGTGGCGTCCAGACGTGTGATGGTGAGTTTTCAGCAGCAGGCTCCTCTTGGGAAGCAATCTGTGGAGAGAGAGAGAGAGGGAGGGAGGGAGGGAGAAGGAAAATGCGGTGGGGAGCCACCAGCAGCCACCTGACAAAGTCCCAGCAGCAGCAATTTTTAGAGTGACCCTTGGCCGTCCAACCAAATGAGGTGTCAGAGCTTGAGCTCCTCAGCCGACTGGCCTGGAGTAGGAGGGGACCCCCTCCCCCCGGGGCTTCAACTCTCAGCCTCCTGGGGCAGAGGCGGGGCTCTGGTTGCTGGGGAGGGGTTGGGTTTCTTGACCTGCTCAGTAGTTTAAAAAAAAAGAGTCAAGAGTCAGCCACCCTGGGTGTGAGGAAAGGAAATTAATTAGCTGGGTATTTAATTATTGGAAGCAGGGACGGGGAAGGCATCCTTGGTAAGAAGAAGGGAAGGCTGTGAATCACAAATTAGCTTCTAGAACGGTAAATAGCCTGGTCACCTCAGGTCCTCCCCAAAGCCCAAGTTTATAAATAGGTTGTTCTTTAGAAGAGGAGCACATGTTTAGGAGGACAAGGTGTGTTCTTTGATACCTCACATGTGATATCGACATCATTACGGTCATGGTATAGTTGAACAGAGTGAGGTTTGCGACCAGTCCCTGACTCTGCAGTGATGCACAGGGAGGTCTGCGATGAACACACGCTCTGGCGTACAGGCAGGTGGAAAGATGTCCACTTTGGCAGCACTTCTTGTGAAAAAAAAAAAAAAATCAGAGGATTACAATTGACCACAAGCTTTTAATAGACACTAAGAGTGTGAAATGGCTGTGAAGCATTAATGTGATATTAGGCTGCAATAATGGAGAAATGGATCAGGGAAAATTAATGTTCTAAATTAGTCTTCATTACTCAGGTGATGTGTTAGGCATTGCTTTGCCCCTTGGAACACTGGGAAATTATTCTGCATCCTGAAGGAAATGTCTGGAATGAAGAGAACTTCAGAAGCTGTGCATATTGGGCCTGTCTGAAGCAAAGTATCAAGAGAGGACTTAGGATAGATGAAACTCCTGTGTCAAGTGTTTTGGGGGTTGTTGTGCAACAAGCGGATTCAGTAAAAATTCTTGCAACATAACAAGGCCAAATTTGGGCCCCATGGGTGGAAGTCCAGGGAAATATTAAAAATAAGAAAGGAAAATTCCGGTAACAACTGGGTTCTAATGATGAAAAAGGATCCTAATGATGAAAAGGAGCCAGTTCCTTATGAGGGGAAGCGGGGAAATAAAAGAAGCTATAGGATTGGGTGAGGTAGGAGGGACTATCGCTCCGGCTGGCCCTTGCACTAGATCATGTCTGATATCTTTCCAACTCTATGATTCTATGATTTCCGTAGGTACTGGGCTTAGTCCTCCTGTCACCTCTCAGCTCACTGGTTAGAATCTTAGTTATCACTTCTACTTAAATTCCATTCAGCTTTTTTAGAATGGGAAACTATTTTGATTTTTTTTTTAAATTCTTTGTTTTCACCCATAGATCTTCAGCTTCGAATGTGTCAGAAATAAATCAAAGAAGTTTTTTATTCTATGGTTTACATAAAGCTAATAGAGGACCACTTCCATGTGATCCTTCCTGTTTCCACCTCCTTGATTGCAGTCAAGGGCCAGGGCATTCAACTGTCACCTTAGTAGAATGATAAAAATCAGCTGATATCAGTATTTATGATGATACTTATATGATTATGGAAAGGTCCTTCAAGAAGTAAGAAGGAATGACCTGGGAACCTTGTTAAAAATCAGTTTTGATAAGGTAGGCCTGGGGTGGGGCCCGAGATCCTGTTTTTCTTTTCTTTCTAACGTTTATTTTTGAGAGACAGAGAGAGATAGAGTGCAAGCAGGGGAGGAGCAGAGAGAGAGGGAGACACAGAATCTGAAGCAGGCTCCAGGCTCTGAGCTGTCAGCACAGAGCCCGATGCCGGGCTGGAACTCACTGACTGTGAGATCATGACCTAAGCTGAAGTCGGACACTCAACCCACTGAGCCACCCTGGTGCCCCGATTCTGTTTTTCTAACAAGCTCACAGGTAATGCTGATATTGCTGGTCCCAGGGCCACACTTGGAGTAGCGAGGATTTAGAATGCTTGGGCTACTCAACATCTGAAGGAAAGGGTTTGTTAAAAAGGCAATAGAAGCCATTCTATCAGAACACATTCAATGTTCCAATACCAAATCCACCAGGACGAAGTCCACAACCTTTCTTTCTTTGCCTTGTTAAAATGGAACAGCCCCTCCTTCTAAACCCCTCTGCTGGTGCTTTGGGTTACAGACATAGCCATCTGTTCAGGAACCTTGCTGTATCAATTCTTCCTACTCTCCTGTACCCCCCCACCCCCGTTTGTGCTGGCCAATTTCTACCTATATTTAATGGTACACAAACTCTTCTATTTAAAACAAGTGCAACAAAACAAAGCTTTCAATTTTGTCCATATTTTCTCCAGATAATGTCATATTTCTCTTCACTTCTTTATAGGCAACCTTCTCAGATGTATTGTGTGTATTTATATCTGTAGCCTCTATCATGTTGCTTCCCATTTTCTCCCCAAATCAATCCAACTAAGTTTCCCTGTTTGCCCTTCTACCAAAGTGCTAGTGCCAAGGTCATAAATAACCCCGAGTAACTAGTTTTTTGGACACTTGTCAGAGCCTGACCTTTCTGAATTATTCCACACAGTTGACCAATCACTTCTACTAAAATTTTTTTCTTCCTATTGGTTTTGACTTTTCTCCAATTTCTCTGGTCTTTTATTCTCATTTTCCTTTTCTTGAAGAAGATCTTCTGTGCAACTTTTGAAGATCAAAGTGCTTCAGAGCTGTCCTCGACTCTCTTCAATCCTCAAAGCTGCATTTGGCAGATGATCTCAGACATCCTTAGATATCTCACAGCCTCCTTAAAATTCATTATTTCCAGGATTAAAGTCATCTTTTCCCTCAAAATATGTTCTTTCTACAATATTGCCTTTGGTAGTATACAAGCCATCACTCATCTAGTTCTATAAAGGGTGAACTTGGGATCATTATTTGCCTCTTCCTCACCACCCTGCACCCCTGTATCCACATCTTATAATTCACCATGTCCTGTTATTACATATCTGTAATATATTTCCCACTGCTTCCATTATGGTCCTGGCTATCATCACCTCTCACTTGAACCATTATGAAATCCCCCAAAATGGCTTTCCTGTGTCTATTCTTGCTTCTCTCCAATCTGTCCTTAACACAATGTAACCAAAGTGATATTTTCAAATCTGGTCATGTAACTTCCCTGCAGAAAATTCAATAGCTTTCCATTTCCTCAGGATAAAGTACCAAATCTCTCTCTGGCTTACATTGCCTTTCAGCCACCTGATCCCTGTTTTCCTCTAAAATATCTTCATGCTCTAGCAAAGCCAGTCCTCTCCAAGTACCTCAAATATACCACCTCTCTCTCTGGCCTTAAGTCATCATACTTGCTCCTGAGGTGCCATCTATTTCCCCTTCCACTTCACAGTTCAACAACCCCTCATTGGACTAGAAGTGCCATAAATAACAAAAGCTAGCATGTACTTACTCTGTACCAGGTAACTGTGATAGGTAGCTTCTACGATGGTCCCCAAATGATCTCTGCCTCCTGGGATTCATAGCATTAAATAATCTCTTAGCTTTCAGCAACTTACTTCTAAACAATAGAATACCTCAAAGTTGAGGGACTATGATTTCTATGACTAGATTGCAAGAGATTCCTATTTCCACATTAAAAGAAGACTTTCTCTATTCCTGTCTTTAATGAAGCTCAGTGCAACATCTGAAATACCCAGGCAAGGAACAACCTCTAGAAAATGAAGCCCTTAGTCCAACATTCCCCCAAAGATGTGAATCCTGCCAACACCCCTGCATAAACTTTCAAGTGGATCCTTCTTCAGTTGAGCCTTCAGATGAGACTCAACCTTGGCAAATATCCTGGATAAGCACCAGCAGGTGGTTAACACTTCCATGACCCCTGGCCAAAGCCATTAGCCTGGAAATCAAGCTCTGTATGTTGGTCAAAGCTTGAGAGAGTGCTTCAGTTAAAATCAAGGAGGAGGAAACTACTAAGGACTAGTTTTTTTTCCTTCTGTCGCCTTTGTTTCTGGCACCAAGGATCCCCAGTGTGCACCGATGTTGTATTTTTAACATGTCAAAATCTGTCAGTTCAAATGTGTTGTGCACAGTTGTGTGTGGCCTTGGCTGACATGAAGCTGCTCTGTGAGGTTTGCTTATTAGCTAATTACTTAGTAATCAAACCGTGCAGTACTTTGTGTAGTACTGTGATTTCACAGTTAAGCTTGGATCTCTGATCTACTGAAACTGTGAGATAATAAATGTGTATTGTTTCAAGCTGCTAAGTTATGCAGCAGTAGGTAACTAACCCTTCCATGTACCTTTCATGGATAAGCTAACATAATCCTCACAACATTTTTACCAGCTAGGATTCATGTTTTATAGATTAAAAAAGTGAAGAACTCTTAACTTATCCTAGATCACATGCTGGTAAGGGATGGAACCAGAATTTAGACCCACATGGTCAGGCTCCATGGCCCATGCTTTTAATCACTTCATTTTGCGTGAAACAGTGACTGTATCTGATTTGTGTATAACTCTAGTCCCAACCAACAACACAGCATTTGACACACACTAGTGCTCAATAATTGGTTAATTGATTACTTAATTTAGAAAAGTGCTAAATGAGTGATGAATAAATTTTGGGTTTGTTCATGCAAAAGAATTTTAGAAGAGTATTCTCAGTTATAATTGAGTCTCAAAGGCTTTTTTTCATTTTGTAGTATGCAGGCATAGAATGGGCTACATGCTCATTGACTGAAAATTATAGGTGCATACCAGCAGCATTTTTCACAGAACTAGAACCAACAATCCTAAAATTTGTATGGATCACAAAAGGCCCTGAATAGCCAAAGCAATCTTGAAAAAGAAACACAAAGTTGGAGTGATCACAATCCCAGATTTCTAGGCACTTGTACCCCAATGTTTATAGCAGCACTTTCAACAATAGCCAAATTATGGAAAGAGCCTAAATGTACATCAACTGATGGATGGATAAAGAAATTGTGGTTTATATACACAATGGAATACTACGTGGCAATGATGAAGAATGAAATATGGCCTTTTGTATTAACATGGATGGAACTGGAGAGTGTTATGCTAAGTGAAATAAGTCATACAGAGAAAGACAGATACCATATGTGTTCACTCTTATGTGGATCCTTAACAGAAACAGAAACGGAAACAGAAACTTAACAGAAGACCATGGGGGAGGGGAAGGAAAAAAAAAGTTAGAGAGGGAGACAGCCAAACCATAAGAGACTCTTAAAAACTGAGAATAAACTGAGGGTTGATGGGGGGAGGGTGGGAGGGAGGGGAGGGTAGGTGATGGGCATGGAGGAGGGCACCTGTTGGGATGAGCACTGGGTGTTGTATGGAAACCAATTTGACAAATTTCATATAAAAAAAAGCTGTAGTAGTCAAAATGGTATGGTATTGGGACAAAAATAGACACATAGATCGATGGAGCAGAATAGAAAGCCCAGAAAGAAACCCACAACTATATGGTCAATTAATCTTCAACAAAGGAGGAAAGGATATACAATGGGGGAAAGACAATCTCGTCAACAGATGGTGCTGGGAAAACTGGAGAGCCACATGCAAAAGAATGAAACCGGACCACTTTCTTATACTATACTCAACAATAAACTCAAAATGGATTAAAGACCTAAATGTGAAACCTGAAACCATAAAAATCCTAGTAGGGAGCACAGGCAGCAATTTATCTGACATTGACCATAATGACATCTTTCTAGATATGTCTCCTGAGGCAAGAAGATAAAAGCAAAAATAAACTATTGAGATTACATTAAAATAAAAAGTTTCTGCACAGTGCAGGAAACAAACAACAAAACTAAAAGGCAGACTACTGAATGGGAGGAGATATTTGTAAATGACATATCCAATAAAGGGTTAGTACTCAAAATATATAAAAAAACTGATACAACTCAACACCCAAAAGACACACACACACAAAAGACACACACACACACCCCATGGAATATTCTTCAGCCATAAAAAAGAATGAAATCCTGCCCCTTACAAACAACATGGATAGATCTAGAGAGTATAATGCTAAGTGAAATAAGTCAGTTAAGAGAAACACAAATGCCATATGATTTCATTCATGTGTGGAATTTAAGAAACAAAACAAATAAGGGGGGGGGGAGAGACAAACTAAAAAAAACTCCCCAAACCTAGTCTTTTAACTATAGAGAACAAACAGATGGTTACCAGAGGGGAGTTGGCGGGTGGGGGTGGGGGGTTGGTAAAACAGGTGAAGGGGATTAAGAGCACACTCATCTTGATGACACTAAGTAATATATGGAATTGCTGAATCACAATATTGTACACCTGAAACTAATACACTGTATGTTAACTATACTGGAATTAATTTAAAAATACAGGTGCATTTCAGAGTGCAAAACAGTGTAATGTAAGCATTATGTAAGCATATGTAAGTTTAAATGTTCTAAGAGTTGCTTTAGAAATTAGAAAAGGGGAACAGATGACATTAATTTAATAATATATTTTACTGAACTCAATATATCTATAATATTGTTTCAATAGACAATTGATATAAAATTATGAGATATTTTACATTCTAAGTAAATACTAAGTGCTCAGAATCTTTTATATTTTCAGTACATTTCAAGTGCTGAAATTTGGATTTGCCTTATTTCAAGTGCCCAATATTAGTATTAGGCACTGCATACATGGACACTGCAGGAGTATCGACAGCCTAGGTGTATGGACAACACAGGTGTATGGACAGTGCAGGTATAAAGAAAACTTGGAAGGAAGATGCAGCCTCTGGAAGCCAACAGGGTATCTCTTATAATTACTCCTTCTGTTATGATCTCAAGAGGTACTAGAAACTATTCAAAATAAAAACTGAACTTTAGGGACAGAAGTGGTCTTAAAGTTTTTCTTTAAGTGGGACCTGGAAAAGAAATCATGACTTGTCATCTTAAACAGTAGCCTGAGAAGAGTTTAAGCATGTCCTTCATCTTCTAAAATTTAGGTTCCCAGAAATATACAGTTTCATTTCAGGCAGAAGACAGGAAAGTTTGAGAGAACAAAACTGACAGGTTTTGCATCCTAGACAGTGAGGCTGGAGAAGATTGCCCGTTGTTTAGCAAAGGCAAGGCTATAGTAAGTCTTTGGTTGTGCAGAGTCATCAAGGAGCCAGAAAGGCCAGGAGGCAAAACAGGCGATAGAAAGTGACGCTGACACTTTTTACTTCTGGCTGCTGGACATGTGAACTCCTTTCTGATGGTTGTATACTTATTTTCTACTGTATGAGATTGGGTGGCAAGCAGAGTCTGTCTCTGCCATAAAAGCCAAGAAGCCAGATGCTTAATTTGTCAGCTATGGCATGGATGGGCATAAGTCATGGGTTTGGCTCATCAGATGCCTGCACCCCAGATTAGAAATTGGGAGCTAATGATGCAAAGAAGCAGGGCAGAGAGGAAGCTGTTCTGGCCCGAGGGGGGCGGTGGGGAATGGCTGAGCTGCATCAGCAACATCTGTCTGCCACAGCAGAACTGGCAGTGGGGCCAGTGGTGGCCTCTGCGTCCAGATCTAGAGGTTTTCGGACTTCCTGCCATGGCTTCTACTGTTCTGTGGGGGCTGTGGTGTCTGGGGCTCTCCGCTCTGGCTCCAGCTGCAGAGGCTTTGTTTGTTCTCTTCCTCTCTCTGGCCTGTTTCTTTGGCCGGTCAGGAGTGAGTCCGTGGGCTCCACAGTATCCTTTCGGTGCATTTCTTTCCTCTTTAGTTACTCAGCTGACAGGCCCAGGAGCTCAGCTCCTCGGTATAATGAAATGGGGGGACTTGAGGGGGGGCAACTCAGAGAGGGCAGCCTGGAAGTAAGGAAGCACAGAGCCGGTGGGAGTCTTGAGGGAGAAGGGCTGAGTTAGGAGATGTGAGCTGTAGTCTGCAGGTGGCGGGGGCAGGGAGTCAGAAATGGAGCCATTTCTGATGCAGGGTGGCTGATGTACCTGTAACAACAAAGGTGCCTAATGATTCATTCTCAGCAGTTTGTATTTCTGCGCTGTAAATACTCTCCATGGCACAAAAGTTTGAGTAAAGGCTGCTCTACATAATGTTCTGGGTGGGTGTTTTCAGTGGAAATCATAGAAAAGTCACCTGCATTGGTGCAGAGTAAAAATGACAGGAGAGTTATGGAGATGAGCTGTGAGGAGGTGAGCAGTTACTTGGAGTCACAGGTGACATACGTGAGCCTAGGTCCCTGGGTAATTCCCCGAAATCCTGGTGAGGGCATGGCTGTGACTTAGAAAGGTGAAGCCAATTTTATTTAAATATCAGAAAGGCTTGGAGATGTCATCTGACATCAGGGTCTCACCCGTGTTAATCTATTTGTCATCACTAAGAAGGACTAGCTCAGGGATCAGTCACAGGGGACAACAGATAGTTTCTCATCTTTATTGTGGGAGTAAATCTTTGAAAGAGGATCTGTTAGTGACTCTCTAAAACAAATGGAACAGGCGGAGCCGGGTTCCTGTGCCAAGAATTTTCAGATAATAGACATGAAGCATTGCCTTTTCAAGGTGACACAAAGGGATCTATTTCATTATTGTAAACACATAGGTTTTATGGAGAAAACATTGGCTAGGTAAGTCAAGCATAGAGGCGTTCAAAGGTCCCATTGAACTCTTACTTTTGGAAGATAAATATGAGGTCAATCAATGAAGTAAAAACTTTCATGGATACTATAGCTGATTCATGAATGTATGCAGCCCATTCCAAAAGCATCTACAGATGCCAATTGCACATGGACTGTGCTCAGTATAGTTAAGAGGTTCTTGACGTAAGAGGACATTTACAAGCCACATGCTCTGTTGTGACATTTTAAAGGTGGCAGTTCTGTTTTGGTATAAAGACACACTTGTAAAGGAGAAAACATATTCATTGCAAGCACTTCTAAAAGTATGACAGTTTTGGGGCGCCTGAGTGGCTCAGTCGGTCGAGCGTCCGACTTTGGCTCAGGTCATGATCTTGTGGTCTGTGAGTTCAAGCCCCGCGTCGGGCTCTGTGCTGATGGCTCAGAGCCTGGAGCCTGCTTTGGATTCTGTGTCTCCCTCTCTCTCTGACCCTCCCCCGGTCATGTTCTGTCAAAAATAAATAAAACATTCAAAAAAATTAAAAAAAAAAAGTATGACAGTTTTCAAAATATATGGCATGCTTCTCTGATGATTGCAAGTGTACAGTCACTGAGGGTTGCTTTTAGACATCAAATAATAAAAACAATCTACATATGAAAGCTGAGGACTAACACTCACTTCAGTTTGGCACTATTGAAGAGTCATCTAAAATGTAGAAGCCCCTTATTCAGGGAATTTGCTTTCCCGGCCATTGTGAGTTAAAATGATATAATTTTCTTTATTCCCAAGTGTTGAGTGGTGTTTCTTCATCATTTACCTTCTTCTTGTAGACTCCTTCCCTGACCTGTCTTCTTCCTCTTCTGCCCAAGTTGTGTTAGGTGCCTCCTTCCATGGTCCTGTGATGCCATGGATATAGCTGTCTCTTGTGGCACTTACTACATTATATTAATGTGGTTTTCTCCTCCCTGACCTGGGACATCTTAGAGGACAAGGTCTTTTTTTTTTTTTTCTTTAACTTCTATATCAGTATGATGCCTGGTACATGGTCAGTGCTCAAGAAAGCTTGTCACCCTAGGGATGATCCATTTGCTTGCATTAATGACCCACTATCCCTGGAATTAAACAAGATTGAAACAAGATTAGAAAAGATGCCAAAGATTAGTTTCTCATTAGTTGCATCATCAAATTACCTTCAAAAGGTAATTGAAAGGCTAAAAGCCCCTTCCATTCAGTGCCCCAGACAAGTGATGGCCTCGTTCTGTCCTTCCTGCCATGCTCTTCTTTTTTCCCATCTAGCTATTCCACTAAAATATTTTTCCTTTGCCTCACCATGATCAAGAGTGATATCATTCTGGAAGATTTAAAGAAGTTGAAAGGAGAGATGTGAGGCCTTTTCGGTAAAGTTAAATCTATCATTTTTCATTCCTGCCCCTCCCTCTTTAAAGAAGGCCAGCCATCATAAAATTTTGAAACCATAGTGGCTTGTGTTTATGCAAGTTGAGATCAATTATATGTTATCTTAAAACAGCTTTAAATTTCAAAAGCTATTTCTGAACAGAAAAATTGATTAAAATTATCTTTTGAAAGCTTGATGGCTGTCCCTGAGTCCTCTCGGGCAACACAGTGACTCCACACTATGTGGAAAACAGCTGGAAAGAATAAGATGATCAAAATTCAGATGTTATAGGTTCCTTATTGTTTCCACTTAGGAGGTCCCTCCACATCCTCACTCAATGCATATTCATTCTTTCTTCACATATTCCAATCAAGTTGGTTCCCAGGCAGTAAAGAAGACATTCACAGCAAGAGGCGGCGGATTGATCAGGATGGAGGCAAACTGATGAAAATGTGACACAGGACTTCCCAAACCCTCAGTTTTACATCATAGGGTAGGGGCACTCATTTCTGAGCACCATTGTGAGAGGACTCAAGACAGTTGTCCTGTGGACCAAATTTAGACTTTACAATGTTTTTTGTTTTTTATTTTATTGGACTAATATATTTTTTAAACTTCTTTTTTTAATGCTTATTTATTTTTGAGAGATATAGCACAAGTGGCGGAGGGGCAGAGAAAGAGGGAGACACAGAATCTGAAGCAGTCTCCAGGCTCTGAGCTGTCAGCATTGAGCCCAATGTGGGGCTTGAACTCACCAACTGTGAGTCCATGACCTGAGCTGAAGTTGGCTGCTTAACTGACTGAGCCATCTAGGCACCCTGCTAATATATTTTTTAAATAAATGTATATTCATTTTTGAGAGAGAGAGAGAGCTCAAGTGAGGAAGGGGCAGAGAGACAGGGGAAACAGAGGATCCGAAGCAGGCTCTGCACTGACAGCAGCGAGGCTGATGTGGGGCTTGAGCTCATGAACTGTGAGATCATGACCTGAGCTGAAGTCGGATGCTCAACCAGCTGAGCAACCCAGGTGCCCCTTAGCCAATAGTTTTAAATAAAGAGGTTTTCACAGAACAATATCTTGCTGCATAGAACAATTTCCATAGAAAGGTGGTTTCATGAACAGTCATACAATCTAGCAATACTGGCCCCGTCCATCTACGTGAGAACAACAGCTGAAGCTGAGTGGTGACTGCACCCATTAGGGCATATGCCCCCAACGCATCAGTTTCCATTGCCCACATGGGGTTTGCCCGGCACTTATCCTGGATGGTTTTCTCATTTCTCCTTAGTCATGGTAGGCAATTGAGTTTGCCACGAAGAGCTTCATATCATAGTTCATTGTCTAATTGTCTACCATTCTAAAATTAGAAGCAACTTTGTAGAAGTGACTTCTTCAGGTTTGAGATTAGACTAGAATATCCTCAGCAAGGAGTCACTTAACCATTTATAGTTTTTCAGTAACAGGGAATTCTCCATGACACCAAGAAGATATTTTCACTCTCCCTGCTCTCCCCACCTAGAATTAGCTACTTTTATTTATGTAAAACTCGAAGTATGTTCTGTAGAAACTTTGTTCCAAGGGATGTTAAGATTGGTGTTACATAAAAGAAAAATTTCAGTATCCAGGTATTTATTCATTTATCAGCAAAGATAAATGACTGCTTTTCTTTTCTTTTGTTTTTTTCTTTTCTTTCCCCTTTTCTTTTCCTTTCTTTCTCCTTCCTTCCTTCCTTCCTTCCTTCCTTCCTTCCTTCTAGTGAAGGACTTCTTAGACCCTTTAAAACACTTATTGTGCATTGTTAGTCTCTAAAAGGAGAATAAACATGTAGCCTTTTCTCATATATATTTGATCAAAACCTATTTTCATGGGACTACCCTGTGGCACAAGTGTTCCATGGAATAACCTTAGAAAACGCATATAGGAATTCCTAGGGACTTCCAACTTTTCTTATGTGGTCTTATACTATTTCTGAAAAGTCAGTCAGAAGCAAGATACAGCAACTTGCTCCAGAACAGAAATGGTGGCTGTGATGAAAGTGGGTTGAAATCCCAGAATCCTGTCACCTAGTAGTAGCAGAATGCATATGGAATGCACACACTGATCACTAAGTTTGGGGGTAAATGGTCTTAGTTAAACCCAAAATTGTGGAGAAGGAAAGTGTAATCACCTTAAAAAAGGAACACGGATGTTAATGGAGAATCAATGATAACAAAATATATAATAATAATAATAATGGGAAGTGATAAGGAGATTAAGGAGGTAATTAATGAGGGTTAGCTTTATTTTCATAAAAAGTGAAAGCACTACTTTGTTTAATGTTCATATAAAAGTATAATATATGTTACAAGCATATCCTTTAGAAAAGCAAGCCATACCAGGGGTTAGAGTCTCATTTTTACCTCCTGTCAAAATTAAGTCCTAACAAAAGTGAAATGGAAGAGAACAAAACAAAAATTTTTCCATTATCATCATTAAATTATCATCATTAAAGACAAGCAGGCTAGTTAATAAGTCTCCTTTTGTACTCAGAATTTAATGTTAGCTAAAATATGTATATTAATGTTTTGGGGCCATCTCAAGAAGAATAGCACGGTCATAACCACTGTCAGGTGAGGAATGCAGTAGAATAGCAGTGGAGAAAATTGGAAACTAAAGAGTGTATATTCTAAAATCCCACTCCCATATCACAGGTAGCAACATTGGTGTTTATTTCCTACTATTTGTTAGTGTCCAATGTGTTTTTTATCATTATAATCTTATTATACTTATAATTTTTATTATAATTATTTATTATGGTAAAGTATCCATAACAAAATGCATCATTTTAACCATTTTTAGGTGTACATTTTAGTGGTGTTGAGTATCTTCGCACTGTGGTGCAGCCATCACCTCCCGCCATCTCCGGAACTTTTTCATTTTCCAAACTGAAATTCTGTTAATTCTTCCACAATAATTTTATTTTTATTTTTTTAATTTTTAAGGTTTATTTATTTTTGAGAGGGAAAGAGAGTGAGAGAAAGCAGGGAAGAGGCAGAGAGGGGGGAGACACAGAATCCAAAGCAAGCTCCAGGCTTTGAGCCGTCAGCACAGAGCCCGACGTGGGGCTTGAACTCACAAGCAGTGAGATTATGACCTGAGCCAAAGTCGGGCACTTAACCGACTGAGCCATCCAGGTGCCCTTAAAATAATTTTAATTCCATTAAAAATAACTCCCTATCCCCCCCTCCCTCCAGTCCTTGGCAACCACCAACTAGTCCCTTCTTGCTTTTTAATGAGTCTATTCTTTTAAAGACATTCTTTGGGATAACATCTTCTATCTGTTGGAGGTAATTCTATTCTTAGGAGTGGTAATGAATGCAAATGATCATTCATGATATTTTTGGAGACCCAGTTATGCTCATGCATCCACAATGGTTAAGGTCTTGTTTATTCACTGGGTCATTCATTCATTCAACAACAAATTGTTGCATCATATGTTGCCCTGGATTTCCCTGAGAGCAGAGCCTATATACACCTATATAGGTATACGCCTCTATGGGAGGTGTATTTGGGAAGTGATCGCAGGGAAGAGTGAGAGGCCAGAGGACTGAAAAAGAACAGAGAGAAAGACAGCACAAGGATGCATTAAGAAGTTGCCTAGCACTGTGGGCTGCTGTGCCTCAACCCTCTGGATCTCTTGAGAAGCTTTCTGAAATGGATCTCATATAACTGTCCACTGACCAAGAGTGGCCCCACAGGCACTAACACCCTGGCTTCTGGCTTGTGTATTCTTGTGAGTCAAGTAGGTTCTCCCAGGATTCCACACCTTGGGCCAGTGACGTACTGACAGATTTTACCTGCACAATGTAGGTGAAAGTTTGCACAGAACTGGGGGCTGAGGTGATGACTAGAGCAAGGGATACGCATATGTGGTGCTCCAGACACAGACATTGAACTAGGCATTGGACTGGAGCCATAATGGTGAGCAAAAGAAGGCAGGGGCCCTTTCTCCTGGGACTTACAGATGGTGACAGCAGACAGGAGCATGGGGGCAGTGGCAGAACTATTATGCTGGATACTCATGACCCTGATGACTATGCATGGGCCATGCAACCACTTGAGAATAGCTGCTGGGCACTGTACTAGGCAGATGGGTGAATACACTGAGGAACCAGAAGACATAGGCTCAGCCTCACGAATCTGGTGGGGAAGGCCCTGACAAACAAATAATTCCCACCAAACAATGAACTACCATTGTAACAGGTGCTGTGAATGAGAAGTTGGCCATATTTGGAGAGGCATAACAGGGGTTCTGGTAAA
The DNA here is from genome assembly GCF_023721935.1 of Panthera uncia. Classification (NCBI taxonomy): domain Eukaryota; kingdom Metazoa; phylum Chordata; class Mammalia; order Carnivora; family Felidae; genus Panthera; species Panthera uncia. The sequence goes on from NW_026057580.1 coordinate 21,445,152, forward strand.
GTCAGTTGTGTCAGGACAGGTTGGAAGTTTTCTTCATAGAAACTACATCTAATCTGAGACCTGAAGGATGATGCACTATTAAATAAGCATTAATCAGACATTATAGCTCAGCTGCTAGGAATGCCCTGTAAATTATTACCTTTTTTTTTTTTTTTTTCTCAAATTGCTCACAGTCCGGTTGGGGAGATGAATGATGATTACATCATCAGAAAAAGACTAACTAGACTTAGGTATAATGGAAGCAAAGAGAAGCAGCCCCAAGAAGCTGGTGACGTTTCAGCACAGGAGATCATGTTTGGCATGGTCCTGAAGGCTTTGGAGGTATTTTCTGGGTGAGTCAGGTAAAGGACTCCATTAAAATGTGTTTCTCCAATGGGCAGAGGAAATTGCAGTGCAATTCATAAGACCTTAAAGAGAATTTCAAGTGTAGCTTTTACTTTTTTTAAGTTTATTTATTTATTTTGAGACAGAGGGAGAGAGAGAATCCCAAGCAGGCTCTGTGCTGAAGTGGGGCTCAAACTCACAAACCGTGGGATCATGACGTGAGCCAAAATCAAGAGTCAGTTGCTTAACTGACTGTGCCACTCAGGTGCCCTTACCTTTTACTTTTAGGATAAACTTTTTATTTATTTATTTTAAAAAAATTTTAATGTTTATTTTTTTTCCTTTTGAGAGAGAGAGAGAGAGAGAGAGAGAGACAGTGTGAATGGGGGAGGGGCAGAGAGAGGGGAGACACAGAATCCAAAGCAGGCTCCAGGCTCTGAGCTGTCAGCATAGAGCCTGATGCAGGGCTTGAACCCATGAACCTCGGAGATCAAATGTGTTTATTATCACAGGGTATCAGGAAAAAATGTTTTAGTTATCTGTTGCCATTTAGGAATTTAGGCCCAGTATGTTGAGAGAGATTCTAATTTCAAGACAAGAAAAAAAAAATCACCTTTTCATGTGATATAGCCTAATCTCTAAATGTTCGTGACTAATTTGTTTTCAACATTGCCCATGGCAACAAAACACAAAACACATGTTTTGCAACTCCTACTCTGCAGTGTCTTTGGGCATCAGGGTCATATCCACCTAATGGCCACATAGTTGCACTGCAGTTAAAGGGGCTTGAAGGAAATTTGCTTCTTTCAGTGCTGACCTTGAAAACTGTAAAGTACAAGGCTGACCCAATGACAAGGTCCCAAAGAAGAACTCAGCAGGAGGGAAGTGGGGGTCTGGCCTCAGTTTTGATCTCACAATGGCAAAGGCTAGGTCTGGAGAAGCATGGGACTGGGGTGACACCCATCAGGACCATGCTAGCTTAGTCCTCTGCTGTGGAAAACACAGCTGAGCCCATGAGTGTGGACCTGGAGGGCTACCTCTCATGGCTTCAGCAACTGCATTCTTGAGCAGTGTATCATCCTATGGGGTTTATGGCCATAGCCTTTTAATTTATTTTTATTATTTTTGAGTGTGGGGGGGAGGTGCAGAGAGAGAGGGAGACAGAAAATCAGAAGCGAGCTCCACACTGACAGCAGTGAGCCAGATATGGGGATCAAACTCACAAACTGTGGGATCACAACCTGAGCTGAAGTCTGATGCTCAACCGACTGAGCCACCCAGGTGCCCCACAGCCATAATCTTTTGATAGGGTTTAAGGCTGTTTCATGACACAAATTAGGAAATATTTCACCTGACATCTCTTAAACAATCATTCTAACTTCTAAAGCAGGAAAAGAGGCTAAGATTGTCCCGTTCTTGTGTCTTTTTGATGTTTGCCAGACCAAGTTTTCACAGACATGATAACATAATTTGAGTGAATATGGATAGTCAATGTCAATCTCTCCACCAATAGGACCCCTCTCTGGCTCCTGTACCCTTCCACTTAGATTTGGTCTGGCAGATGTTTCAAGGCTAATGTAAATTGTGCATTTCTGTGAAGCATTTCTGTGAAAGTTCTCTGAATGCCTGATTCCCTTCTGTTGGTGCATCCTCCTGCATAAAGTGTTTCCATGTACAACAGCCATTGGGTCCACAGTTGGTCAATTATTGTTTTGTTTTTTTTAATGTTAACTTATTAAAACATTTTTTTAATGTTTATTTTTTACTTTTGAGAGAGAGACAGAGTGCCAGTGGGGGAGGGGCAGAGAGAGAGGGGGAGACACAGAATCTGAAGCAGGCTCCAGACTCCGAGCTGTCAGCGCAGATTCCAATGTGGGGCTCAAACCCATGAACTGTGAGATCATGACTTGAGCTGAAGTTGGGTGCTTCACTGACTGAGCCGCCCAGGTGCGCCAAGTGTTTACTTATTTTTGAGAGAGAGAGAGAGAGCACACGCAAGTGACAGAGGGGCAGAGAGACAGGGGGACAGAGGATCCAAAGTGGGGGCTCCAATTCATGACCTGTGACATCATGACTTGAGCTAAAGTTGGGCGCTTAACCAACTGAGCCACCAGGCACCCAAAATGTTTACTTATTTTTGAGACACACACACACACACACACACACAGAACACGGTAAGCAAGAGAGGAGCAGAGAGACAGGGGACAGAGGATCTGAAATGGGGCCTCAAACTCAGGACCCATGAGATCATGACCTGGGCTAAAGTTGGATGCTTAACCGACTGAGCCACCCAGGCACTCTCTTGGTCAATTAGTTTTAAAAGTCAATTAAAGGTGTAACAAGAGCAATTTCTGTCCTGTTTGAAGGAAGGTATAAGAACAAACAATAAACTCATACTCCAAAGTGTCCTATGTAAACCAGGTGGTCAAAAAAATTCTGTTTTTGTGACCCTTAGAAGTAATTTAAGATGGGGCTAGGAAGTTGAAGAGGAGAGTAAAGAGGATCAAAGAGAGAGGATTCTTATGGAGAAAGTTCTTGGAGAGCTGTGACATTTCCCCTTTAATTTAGTAGGGGGAGAGGTGTGCTTTATCACTTCCCAATCCAAGTGAAAAAGGCTTTGAGGCAGTCACCTAAGCTTGATGTGTGTTCTCTGGGTTTCAGTGAGCTAGTGACTCTGAGGATGACTGTTCAGATGGTACACTGCACAACTGTAAGGTGCCATCCACACAGATGACAATGTGTATAATCTGTACAACTGTACTTGGAGACCCTAGGTGTTGACAAGCTCTTATGGCTAGAACTCTAAGCTGTTCTTTCACCAACATTGGGACAAGGAGGTGAGTTTTTCTGGTTTGTTGTTTGGATTCATGTGAGGGAGCTGGCCTAGAGTCTTCTTAAGAAGGACCACCAAGAAAGGGCCTTCTGGAGAGTTCTTCAGACTAGCAGCCTGAGGGTTGAGTGTAGGCAGTGAGAGCAGGCAGGCAGAGGAATGATCGCTTTCATCATGTGCTTTTCAGCGGGGATTCGCAATGGGGAGAATACCTCATGACAGACTCAACCCTGTACACCCAAGACCAACGGGCAGCCATGCCAGGTTGCGGACGTATTATCCATGGAAGACTGTGCCCTTTGTCTTAACCCGCTTGTCCCAGGCCCAACCCTGGAGGGGATGGAAAGGCAGTTAGTAAGGGGAGGCACTGAAAGAGGATGGACATCCACCTGTCCTAATGGCCCTTGTGTCCCTGACTCCCAAGACCTTGGGTTTCGTGGCCTAAATCAAGCCTCAGCTCAGGGAGGGGGAAAATATGGAATTTTGTTATTAAACTAAACTGATTATTTTAATTACTAAAACAAGGCTTTCCTTAAGACCAAAGGTGATCTCAGGACATTTCACACCCAGAGTGACTGGGAGGGCTGCTTGAGGCTTCATATAAGGACAGGAAAGAATCAGCCCACTCAGTGTGTACATTAGAGGTGATGGCAGAGACAAATTCTCTTTGGGCCCTGCAGAGTGCCAAGCCTTCTGTGACCAGAACACATGGGAAATCTTTCCAAGAGATGCCTACCCATACTGGAGATACTTTATTTTAACTTGACACATAGAGATACTCACCCCCAATCTTTTGACATAGAGCCAAGGCCTTCTGTGTGAGCACAGGTAGATGGACCTTTCTTAAATTCACGCACAAAACGTCAATTGTGAATTCAATTTTGGTTTCCTTATTTTGGACAGAAAAATTTTCAAACCTTGCCAAGCAACCTGAATATAATTGTACATGCATATGACTTCTTTTCTCTTGTCTTCTACAGTTGTCTCACCCATGCGCATTTTTAGATACTTGCATTTATTGGGTCTTTTGAAAGCCTTCAATGTAGCATTTCATGGGAACAGTTTACTTTTTGGACTCCTATTTCATTGGTTTACATAATGTTTAATTAAATTATGTAATTCAATAACAAGTGCTACTGGCATAAACAGGTTTGGGAACACACCCAGCTGCCTCTTGGTAAACACACAGCTGAACCTGTGGGAGCAGAAGCACATGGGTGTGCTGGATAGTAGCCACCACCTCGTGTACCCTGATCATTGGTCTGTATGTCTCACAGAGAGTATGCAGAGCACAGGATTTTCTGGTGAGGTGGTCAGTGGAGGTCGGGTGGGTGAGCCATCCACTTTGGAGGCGCAAAGTTGGAAGTAACCAGCATGCAAAAGGTACCATTCACTGCGTCCCTACTATATGCCTGGTGGGGCCCTGGACACTTTACACACATAAGCCCATTTAGCTTTCAGAGATATTATTTCCCTCTATTTTACAGTCGAGAAAAGTGGAGTCTCCATACATTAAGTAATTTACCCTGGGTCACTAAATGGAATAGTCAGCATTTCCCAACCTAATGTGCAAATGAATTCCCTGGGAGGTGTGATTTAAGATGCACACTTTGATGGAGTAGGTCTCCGGTGGGGCCTGAGAGTCTGCATTTCTAACAGGCTCTCAGATCCTGTTGATACTGCTGGTCTGCAGACCATGCATTGGGTGCCTCAGTCCTACCCCTGAGATTCTGACTTACTTGTTCTGAGATGGAGCACAGGCATCACTGTTTTCTAAAATCTTTCCAGGGAACTTTTTAAATTTTTTTTTATTTTTTTAAATTAAAAAAAAATTTTTTTCAATATATGAAGTTTATTGTTAAATTGGTTTCCATACAACACCCAGTGCTCATCCCAAAAGGTGCCCTCCTCAATACCCATCACCCACCCTCCCCTCCCTCCCACCCCCCATCAACCCTCAGTTTGTTCTCAGTTTTTAAGAGTCTCTTATGCTTTGGCTCTCTCCC